>NW_026292302.1:12500-21428 GCF_023091745.1 Budorcas taxicolor | reverse complement strand
CGCCCGTCCGTCCGTCCGTCCCTCCGTCCGTCCGTCCGTCCGTCCCTCCCTCTGTCTTCTCTCTGTCTCTGTCGCTTTTCACTCAGGTCAGGGAATTTAAAAAAAAAAAAAGGAGGAATCTGTATGTCTGCAGGTCAGGAAGCTACAGTTAGAACTAGACACGGAAACCCAACGGGCTGGTTCCAAATAGGGACAGGAGTCCATCAAGGCTGTCTATCGCCACCCTGCTTATTTAACCTACAGGCTGAGTACACATCATGAGAAACGCTGGGCTGGATGAAGCGCAAGCTGGAGTCAAGACTGCCGGGAGAAATATCAATCACCTCAGATACGCACATGACACCACCCTTATGGCAGAAATGAAGTATGGGCGGGGGGAGGGGGGGGCGCGCGGGGAGGCGCGTTACAGTCATGCCCGTTTCAGGTGTTCAGATTCTTTTCCCTCAGAGGTTCATGCAAAGTCATGCGTCTACTTTCCTGTGCTGGCATAGGATCCCGGTGCTCGTGGATTGTCCTGACGTACAGTGTATGTGTACACGTTCAACCCGACCTCCTGAGTGGACCGCCTGCTCCTCCCCGCCCCCAATCCTTTTTTCCTCAAGAAGCCAGGCATCCACTTTAGCATCCTATTCCTCAGTTCACCCAACGCCATGAAAGAAGTCATTCCTCAAGCTTTCCCATCGGTCCTCTACACCTCGCCCGATGATGGCGGGGGACTGGAAGACTGACCGTTCTGAAGACTTTCGCAAGAGCTCTGGGTGAAGGCTCCTACGATCGGCTCGGTGAAGTGGGTGGCGTGTCAATCAGTAGAGACCGTGGAAGGGATGCCCCAAGTGGCAAACACCATCGCTTTCCGTTGCGGTCCGTTTGCTTGTCTGCGGCGAGGGACGGAAGGGAGGCTTCCACCTTCCACAGAGAAAGCTATCCCTAGCGTCCCAAGCATGTTTGACCACCACCCCACCCCGCCGCCCCAGGTTACAGGCGTGACGGGTCAGACCGTAGCGATCGTCATGTCAAGGGTGTCCGCACACCAGGCAGACTCGTCTGAAAGGCACCCTGTCCTGTGCAGGTGGAGGGAGGGGAGGGAGGGGCAGAGGGATGGGGAGGAAGGGAAAGAGAAAGAGAGGGACAGGAACGCACACAGTGGGGGCGGAGGGGGCGGGGGGAGGCTGTCGGGGGCCAGCGTGAGGAAGTCCGCCCACGGCGAGGGTCATGAGGAAGGAGGCTGGGCGTACGCCAAGGCGTGATCAAGCCTCAGGAAACCCCCTGTTCCCGAGCATCGACCCCCAAAGCCAGAGTCTACCTAGAAATGACGAGTCTAGCGGGTTGGTTAGGAGTGCCGTGGGTGAAGGGTTTTTCACGTGTCGGGCCGATCGTGACGGCTCCTTCCCGGCCCCGGGTGTGACAAGGGCGTCTCAGGTCAAACCTCTCTGCTGACAGACTAGCTCGCGTGACAGGGTCATCCACACTCCCGCCACGACGCACACGAGTGTCGACGACCTCTCCACCGTAAACAGCACAGAGAGTCTGGGAGTCTTTGGAGAGTCTTCACGAGCACAGGGCTTTTCTCACGGTCGAGTCCACGATTGCCGCCAGGCCTCCATATCCTTAGGCGCCTGGGAATCTATGGGTCCACGTCGTCGGAATATAGAAAAGGAAGTCGAGTCGTTTTTCAGGGGAGCAATACTAGACTTTTCGAGTGAACGCAGGTTCTCTTTTGGAATAGATCCCTGTCCTCTGTGATCAATCCCTGCGTCCTTGCAAGGCACACATGTCCCTCGATCACTCTCTTCAGACTCAAGAGACCTTCAGGGCAACATTGGGGAAAGGATTTTCCTGTGTTGGGCTGAGGGTTGCTGCTGCATCTCCATATTCCCTGCCCTTCGAGTGAATATAACTAGCATAGGGGAGACATAAGGATTCACCTTTCAGACGAATCACGTGAACTTTGGGTTCGATCCATTCCTTTCTCGATTGGAACTCACGACACCCTCAGCCTACAGGAATGTCACTTTATCTGGAGGGTGGTGCCTGGTTTAAGGAAAAACACCCTTGGAACACAGAAGTGTTTTGGGGATCAGAAAGAAAGGATCGTCACGTGTCAGCAGGCCTCACGGCCAGAAGATGATGTCATATCCCTAAGACCTTTTTCTTTTCCGTACATTTATGTGAAGCACCTGATTTTGAGAAAGGTCGGGACTCCTGACCCCCACGTGACTCTGTAGTCATCCCTGTATGTCACAAAAGGGATAGAAGCAAACCCAACACGAAAGACATCGGATCCGTCTCCGGAAAGACCGATACCCCCGTGTCGCTTCTTTCTTGCTCCCCGTTTCTCTGGCTGAATTCCAAGTTCTTCAGCCTCTTTTCCTCCACTCATTTTCCTACGACACGATCCGTTTCTAATCTCTCTGTATCTCTGTCGTTAAATATGTATTTATCCAAGGACGCCAACGCCTTCCCCGCCTTCGAATTCCCTGGATCCAACGGGGCTGGACCCCGGCAGGAGGCGGTGTGTGGTGGTGTGTCTGGGGCATGCCCAGGTGGTGCTGCGTGGGTGTGGGTGTGTGTGTGGGGGGGGGGGGGTGGGGGGTGGGGGGGGGTGGGTCATGAGTGTGGTGTGTGTATAGGTTCCACGTGAGGCCGAGTGTGTGTCGGGTGGGCACCATGGGTGTGTGCGTGTGGGATGCGCCAGTGGGTGTGGGCGTGGCCGGAAGGGGGTGGGGCGTGCAGAGACAGTGGCCCAGAGACACAGCCAGGCAAAGGACAGCGCAGTGTGTGTGTGTGCAGGGGGTAGGGGGGAGTGTGTGGTGTGTGGCCTGTGCGAGCGGGGTGTGAACGGGCTGCGTGTGTGTGTGTATGTGTCTGGGGTCGGGATGTGTGTGTGCGCGGTGTGCAGGCGGGGTGTGTGTGCGGGTATGCGTGTGGTGTGTAGGGTGCCGCTGTGGGTGTGGGTGTGGGTGTGGCCTGTGGGTGCGAGGGGTGGTGGCGCAGAGACAGAGGCCCAGAGACACAGCTAGGCAAAGGACAACGCAGTGGCGTGGGGGGGGGGGGGAGTTGGGGGGTTCGGGGGCGCGAGGCGGCTTGCAGGAGGGGTGGGGGGGGTGGGATGTGTGTTCGGGCGTGTCGTGTGCGATCGTCGCAGGGTGTTTATGGGCGGGGGGGCTGGGTGTGGCGTTGGAAGCCGGGCTGGGTGTGTGTGGCCTCAGCGTGTGGTGTGTGGGCAGAGCGAGGGAAGAGGAGAGGGGGAGCGTCACAGCCAGGCCAAGGACAACGCAGTGTGTGTGTGTGTGTGTGTGTGTGTGTGTGTGTCTGGGTTCGGGATGTGTGTGTGCGCTGTGTGTAGGCGGGGTGTGTGTGCGGGTATGCCTGTGGCGTGTAGGGTGCACCTGTGGTTGCGGGTGTCCCGGGGAGGGGCGGCGTGGCACAGAGACACAGCTAGGCAAAGGACAGTGCAGTGTGTGTGTGGGGGGGGGTGGGTGCGGGAGAGGTGGGGGGCAGAGTATGTGTGGGGGCGTGGGGTGTGCGGGCGTGGGGTGTTTATGGGCGGGTGTGTGTGTGTGTGGCGCTGGGGGCGGGGGGTGGGCGGGGCGGGGAGTGTGGCTACGCATGTGGTGTGTGGGCAGAGACAGAGGAGGGGGGGACAGTCACAGCCAGGCCAAGGACAACGCAGTGTGTGGGGGGGGGGAGGGGGAAGGGGAGGGGGAAGGGGAGGGGGGAGTTTGTGGTGTGTGGCGTGTGCCGGCGGGCTGGGTGTGTGTGTGTGTGTGTGTCTGGGTTCGGGATGTGTGTGTGCGCTGTGTGCAGGCGGGGTGTGTGTGCGGGTATGGGTGTGGTGTGTAGGGTGCCGCTGTGGGTGTGGGTGTGGGTGTGGGTGTGGCCTGTGGGTGCGAGGGGTGGTGGCGCAGAGACAGAGGCCCAGAGACACAGCTAGGCAAAGGACAAGGCAGTGTGTGTGTGGGGGGGTGGGGGGGGGCGGGGCGAGGGGGCGTGCGGGAGGGGTGGGGGGGCAGGATGTGTGCGCGAGCGTGTCGTGTGCCCTTGTCGAGGGGTGTTTATGGGCGGGGGGGGGGGTGTGGCCTCAGCATGTGGTGTGTGGGCAGAGACAGAGGCGAGGCGGAGAGTCACAGCCGGGCCAAGGACAACGTAGTGGGGGGGGGGGGCGGGAGGGGGAGGGGAGGAGCGTGCGGTGTGGGGCGTGTGCGGGCGGGGTGCGAACCGGCTGGGTGTGTGTGTGTGTCTGGGGTCGGGACGTGTGTGTGCACTGTGTGCAGGCGGGGTGTATGTGCGGGTATGCGTGTGGTGTGCGGTGCGCCTGTGGGTGTGGGTGTGGTGGAGGGTGGGTAGCACAGAGACACAGCCAGGCCAAGGACAATGCAGTGTGTGTGTATGTGTGTGTATGGGAGAGCGCGGCGGGGGGGGGGGGGGGGGAGTGTGTGGTGTGTGGTGTGTGGCGTGTGCGGGCCGGGTGCGTACGGGCTGGGGGTATGTGTGCGTGTGTGTGTGTGTGGCGGCGGGGGGGGTGGTGGTGGTCCGGGATGTGTGTGTGCACGCGCTGGGTGCAGGCGGGGTGTGTGTGCGGGTATGCGTGTGGTGTGTAGGGTGTTCCTGTGGGTGGTGCGGGCAGAGACAGAGGCAGAGAGTCGCAGCCAGGCAAAGGACGACGCAGTGGGTGTGTGGTACGGGCATGGTGTGTGTGGGGGGTGGGGTCTGCGTGTGGTGTGTGTGGTGGGCGGGCAGAGACAGATCCAGTCAGGCAAAGGATCACGTGCACGGACGGATATCCCGCATCATCTGCTTGTGTTTTCTGAGCTCATTCAGCACCTCCGCGATCAAGACCACTCCCACGAAATGTGAGTGTGCCCCCACCAGCCAGCACTTGTCTTCGGCCAGGCAGACAGGGGAGTGTTCCGAGTTTCGGGGTGGGGGGGGGGGCGGGGTTCGCGACTCGCTGTCCCCAGGCCAGCCTGGGTCCTCGCGTTCTGCCCCTGAACCTGACTGGAGCAAGTGGATCCGCGTGATCTGTCGTGGCTCTGTTTGAAATCCTTGGCGGGAGAAGGAAGATCTCCCCCCAATGCCAGGGGAGACAAGCCCCCCAAAAGTCACCTCCCTGGGGTTCCCGTAGCTGTTCTCCAAATCCATCCAGTTTCCCCAAAGGAGATATCCCATCCCAAGCAACAAAGCCCAAATGGCTCCCCATGGACCTCTGGCCCAAGGTGCCGCTCCCACACAGCCTCCTTCCACAGCCCCAGGGCATTCAAGAGTTCGCCGGCCCGGCCCGGCCCGCTCCACCCGTGGTCCCCCCGCAGGGCCATCTCAAAAAGCGACCGACAGGCAGGTGGCGCCCGACAGCCAACCCACTGTCCAGAGAGCCGGCCGCAGCATAGAAGCTCCGAGGGAGACCAGCAGGGACTCGCTGCCAGACGGGGGGGGGGCCCATCCTAGGGCGCAGTTTCTCCGCTCCGTCACCGACGTGGACAGGAAAGCGGGACACGCCAACACTTCTCGGGAACGTCTCTGGGCGAGGTACGACGGACGCACGGACGGACAGACGGACCGGGGTGGGGGAGGGGGAGCATTCTTGACCGCACGCCCGCACCCACCGACGCACGCACGCACGCACGCACGCACGCATGCACGCACGGACGCACCGACCGACCGACCGACCGACCGATGCCGGGGTCCAGCCCTGGTGGATCCAGGGTGATTCGAGGGTGGGGATGGAGTCGGCGTCCTAGGAAAAAACTTAATTCATGATAAGATATACAGAGAGATTAGAAACGGATAGCGTCGTAGGAAATATCAGTGGCGAGAAAGAGGCTGAACCCCTTGGTTTACGTGGCATCACATCCATGCTGCAGATGGGAATTCAGCCAGAAAAACGGGGAGCAAGAGAGAAACGACCCAGGGGAATCCGTCTTTCCAGAAACGGATCCCATTTCTTTGTTTTTTAGGCTTGCTTCTAACCTTTGGTTACACATAGGGATGAATCCAGAGTCACGCGGGGGTCAGCAATCCTGACCTTGCTCAAAATCAGGTGCTTTCCGTCCAAGGAAGGTCTTAGGGGTTTTCCTTCATCTTCTGGCCACGAGGCCTGCTGCCATGTGAGGATGCTCTCTTCTGATCCCCAAACCACTCATGTTTTCCAGGGGTGTTTTTTCTTAAACCAGGCACCACCCTCCGGATAAAGTTGCATTCCCGTAGGGTGGGGGTGTCGTGAGTTCCAATCAAGAAAGGCATTGATGTCACTCAAGGTTCCCACGATTCATCTGAAAGGTTCATACTTATTTCTCCCCAGAGACACAGCTAGGCAAAGGACAAGGCAGAGTGTGTGTGGGGGGTGGGGTGGGGAGAGTGGGGGGGGCGAGGGGGCGTGCGGGAGGGGTGGGGGAGCGGGATGTGTGCGCGGGCGTGTCGTGTGCCGTCGTCTCGGGGTGTTTATGGGCGGGGGGTGGGTGTGGCGTTGGAAGCGGGGCTGGGTGCGTGCGGCCTCAGCGTGTGGCGTGTGGGCAGAGCGAGGGAAGAGGAGAGGGGGAGCGTCACAGCCAGGCCAAGGACAATGCAGTGTGTGTGTGTGTGTGTGTGTCTGTGTGTGTGTGTGTGTGTGGTGGATGGGGGGAGTGTGTGGTGTGTGGCGTGTGAGGGCGGGGTGTGTGTGTGTGTGTGTGTGTGTGTGTGTGTGTCTGGGTTCGGGATGTGTGTGTGTGCTGTGTGTAGGCGGGGTGTGTGTGCGGGTATGCGTGTGGCGTGTAGGGTGCACCTGTGGTTGTGGGTGTCCCGGGGAGGGGCGGCGTGGCACAGAGACACAGCTAGGCAAAGGACAGTGCAGTGTGTGTGTGTGTGTGGGGGGGGTGTGCGGGAGAGGTGGGGGGGCGGGGTATGTGTGGGGGCGTGGTGTGTGCGGGGGTGGGGGGTTTTATGGGCGGGCAGGTGTGTGTGGCGCTGGGGGCGGGGCAGGGTGTGTGTGTCTACGCATGTGGTGTGTGGGCAGAGACAGAGGAGAGGGGGAGAGTCACAGCCAGGCCAAGGAGAACGCAGTGGGGGGGGAGGGGGGTGGCTGGGGCGGGAAGGGAGGAGTGTGCGGTGTGTGGCAAGCGTGGGCGGGGTGCAAACGGGCTGGGTGTGCGTGTGTCTGGGGTCGGGACGTGTGTGTGCACTGTGTGCAGGCGGGGTGTGTGTGCGGGTATGCGTGTGGTGTGTAGGGTGTTCCTGTGGGTGGTGCGGGCAGAGACAGAGGCAGAGAGTCGCAGCCAGGCAAAGGACGACGCAGTGGGTGTGTGGTACGGGCATGGTGTGTGTGGGGGGTGGGGTCTGCGTGTGGTGTGTGTGGTGGGCGGGCAGAGACAGATCCAGTCAGGCAAAGGATCACGTGCACGGACGGATATCCCGCATCATCTGCTTGTGTTTTCTGAGCTCATTCAGCACCTCCGCGATCAAGACCACTCCCACGAAATGTGAGTGTGCCCCCACCAGCCAGCACTTGTCTTCGGCCAGGCAGACAGGGGAGTGTTCCGAGTTTCGGGGTGGGGGGGGGGGCGGGGTTCGCGACTCGCTGTCCCCAGGCCAGCCTGGGTCCTCGCGTTCTGCCCCTGAACCTGACTGGAGCAAGTGGATCCGCGTGATCTGTCGTGGCTCTGTTTGAAATCCTTGGCGGGAGAAGGAAGATCTCCCCCCATGCCAGGGGAGACAAGCCCCCCAAAAGTCACCTCCCTGGGGTTCCCGTAGCTGTTCTCCAAATCCATCCAGTTTCCCCAAAGGAGATATCCCATCCCAAGCAACAAAGCCCAAATGGCTCCCCATGGACCTCTGGCCCAAGGTGCCGCTCCCACACAGCCTCCTTCCACAGCCCCAGGGCATTCAAGAGTTCGCCGGCCCGGCCCGGCCCGCTCCACCCGTGGTCCCCCCGCAGGGCCATCTCAAAAAGCGACCGACAGGCAGGTGGCGCCCGACAGCCAACCCACTGTCCAGAGAGCCGGCCGCAGCATAGAAGCTCCGAGGGAGACCAGCAGGGACTCGCTGCCAGACGGGGGGGGGGGGGGCCCATCCTAGGGCGCAGTTTCTCCGCTCCGTCACCGACGTGGACAGGAAAGCGGGACACGCCAACACTTCTCGGGAACGTCTCTGGGCGAGGTACGACGGACGCACGGACGGACAGACGGACGGGGGTGGGGGAGGGGGAGCATTCTTGACCGCACGCCCGCACCCACCGACGCACGCACGCACGCACGCACGCACGCACGGACGCACGCACGCACGCACGCACGCACGGACGCACGCACGGACGCACGCACGCACGGACGCACGCACGGACGCACGCACGGACGCACGCACGCACCGACCGACCGACCGACGCCGGGGTCCAGCCCTGGTGGATCCAGGGTGATTCGAGGGTGGGGATGGAGTCGGCGTCCTAGGAAAAAACTTAATTCATGATAAGATATACAGAGAGATTAGAAACGGATAGCGTCGTAGGAAATATCAGTGGCGAGAAAGAGGCTGAACCCCTTGGTTTACGTGGCATCACATCCATGCTGCAGATGGGAATTCAGCCAGAAAAACGGGGAGCAAGAGAGAAACGACCCAGGGGAATCCGTCTTTCCAGAAACGGATCCCATTTCTTTGTTTTTTAGGCTTGCTTCTAACCTTTGGTTACACATAGGGATGAATCCAGAGTCACGCGGGGGTCAGCAATCCTGACCTTGCTCAAAATCAGGTGCTTTCCGTCCAAGGAAGGTCTTAGGGGTTTTCCTTCATCTTCTGGCCACGAGGCCTGCTGCCATGTGAGGATGCTCTCTTCTGATCCCCAAACCACTCATGTTTTCCAGGGGTGTTTTTTCTTAAACCAGGCACCACCCTCCGGATAAAGTTGCATTCCCGTAGGGTGGGGGTGTCGTGAGTTCCAATCAAGAAAGGCATTGATGTCACTCA
>NW_026292301.1:0-103143 GCF_023091745.1 Budorcas taxicolor | reverse complement strand
CCTCTTTTCCCTTCACCGGCTCGTCTTTCACGCCGAGGATCGACTCACACCAAGGTGGCACGTGGCACAGCCCTGTGGGAAAGCCTCGTGGGAAAGCCTCGAGGGACAGCCTGGAGGGAAAGCCACAGATCCCTTGATCCACGTGACAGGAAGCGTGACACTACTGCTGCAGCTCGGGAGGAAAGCGCACATGCATGCCCCCCACTCGAGACGAGGCCTGACTCCCCTGGGGAGACTCAGAAGCACCCCAAGATCCATGGCAACACTGGAGAGGAATCCTCAGGTTCCGGCCCCGACTCCACACAAGGACTGAGGCCCCGGCATGGACGGGAGAGGAATCCCGAGAGGTCCCCTAGCAACTCGCATGGGGACTGGCCTTTCGTGAGGCCACCAGAGCGGGTCCCTGAGGTCCCCGTCGTAACTCGAGAAGACCTGCCGCAACTCGAGAAAATCCAGGAGGTTCTCCCCTCCAGGCGAGATGAGGCCCATTTCCGCTGAGGCGTCTCGAGGCTGATCACACCTCCCCTCTGGAACTTCGAAAGGGTCCTTCACACCCTTGGTGCAAATCAAGAAGTTCCCCGACATACCCGTCTCCACTCGAGAGGAATCACGAGGGGTCCCGCCCACATACAGAGGAGCCCCGTTTCCGCCTCGTAGCTCGAGATGAGGGATCCTTTCCCTGCTTCGTCGGGAAAGAGTTCCCGGCGTTCCCGTCGCATCTCAAGAGGAGGCCCTCTCAACAGGAACGGCGAGAGGAACTCCAGGGTCGTGCCACCATTCCAAGAGTCCCCCAGATGTCTCAGTCCATAACAGAGGAACCTCTTTTCCCTTCACCGGCTCGTCTTTCACGCCGAGGATCGACTCACACCAAGGTGGCACGTGGCACAGCCCTGTGGGAAAGCCTCGTGGGAAAGCCTCGAGGGACAGCCTCGAGGGAAAGCCACAGATCCCTTGATCCACGTGACAGGAAGCGTGACACTACTGCTGCAGCTCGGGAGGAAAGCACACGTGCATGCCCCCACTCGAGACGAGGCCTGACTCCCCTGGGGAGACTCAGAAGCACCCCAAGATCCATGGCAACACTGGAGAGGAATCCTCAGGTTCCGGCCCCGACTCCACACAAGGACTGAGGCCCCGGCATGGACGGGAGAGGAATCCCGAGAGGTCCCCTAGCAACTCGCATGGGGACTGGCCTTTCGTGAGGCCACCAGAGCGGGTCCCTGAGGTCCCCGTCGTAACTCGAGAAGACCTGCCGCAACTCGAGAAAATCCAGGAGGTTCTCCCCTCCAGGCGAGATGAGGCCCATTTCCGCTGAGGCGTCTCGAGGCTGATCACACCTCCCCTCTGGAACTTCGAAAGGGTCCTTCACACCCTTGGTGCAAATCAAGAAGTTCCCCGACATACCCGTCTCCACTCGAGAGGAATCACGAGGGTCCCGCCCACATCCAGAGGAGCCCCGTTTCCGCCTCGTAGCTCGAGATGAGGGATCCTTTCCCTGCTTCGTCGGGAAAGAGTTCCCGGCGTTCCCGTCGCATCTCAAGAGGAGGCCCTCTCAACAGGAACGGCGAGAGGAACTCCAGGGTCGTGCCACCATTCCAAGAGTCCCCCAGATGTCTCAGTCCATTCCAGAGGAACCTCTTTTCCCTTCACCGGCTCGTCTTTCACGCCGAGGATCGACTCACACCAAGGTGGCACGTGGCACAGCCCTGTGGGAAAGCCTCGTGGGAAAGCCTCGAGGGACAGCCTCGAGGGAAAGCCACAGATCCCTTGATCCACGTGACAGGAAGCGTGACACTACTGCTGCAGCTCGGGAGGAAAGCGCACGTGCATGCCCCCACTCGAGACGAGGCCTGACTCCCCTGGGGAGACTCAGAAGCACCCCAAGATCCATGGCAACACTGGAGAGGAATCCTCAGGTTCCGGCCCCGACTCCACACAAGGACTGAGGCCCCGGCATGGACGGGAGAGGAATCCCAAGAGGTCCCCTAGCAACTCGCATGGGGACTGGCCTTTCCTGAGGCCACCAGAGCGGGTCCCTGAGGTCCCCGTCGTAACTCGAGAAGACCTGCCGCAACTCGAGAAAATCCAGGAGGTTCTCCCCTCCAGGCGAGATGAGGCCCATTTCCGCTGAGGCGTCTCGAGGCTGATCACACCTCCCCTCTGGAACTTCCAAAGGGTCCTTCACACCCTTGGTGCAAATCAAGAAGTTCCCCGACATACCCGTCTCCACTCGAGAGGAATCACGAGGGTTCCGCCCACATCCAGAGGAGCCCCGTTTCCGCCTCGTAGCTCGAGATGAGGGATCCTTTCCCTGCTTCGTCGGGAAAGAGTTCCCGGCGTTCCCGTCGCATCTCAAGAGGAGGCCCTCTCAACAGGAACGGCGAGAGGAACTCCAGGGTCGTGCCACCATTCCAAGAGTCCCCCAGATGTCTCAGTCCATTCCAGAGGAACCTCTTTTCCCTTCACCGGCTTGTCTTTCACGCCGAGGATCGACTCACACCAAGGTGGCACGTGGCACAGCCCTGTGGGAAAGCCTCGTGGGAAAGCCTCGAGGGACAGCCTCGAGGGAAAGCCACAGATCCCTTGATCCACGTGACAGGAAGCGTGACACTACTGCTGCAGCTCGGGAGGAAAGCGCACGTGCATGCCCCCACTCGAGACGAGGCCTGACTCCCCTGGGGAGACTCAGAAGCACCCCAAGATCCATGGCAACACTGGAGAGGAATCCTCAGGTTCCGGCCCCGACTCCACACAAGGACTGAGGCCCCAGCATGGACGGGAGAGGAATCCCGAGAGGTCCTCTAGCAACTCGCATGGGGACTGGCCTTTCCTGAGGCCACCAGAGCGGTCCCTGAGGTCCCCGTCGTAACTCGAGAAGACCTGCCGCAACTCGAGAAAATCCAGGAGGTTCTCCCCTCCAGGCGAGATGAGGCCCATTTCCGCTGAGGCGTCTCGAGGCTGATCACACCTCCCCTCTGGAACTTCGAAAGGGTCCTTCACACCCTTGGTGCAAATCAAGAAGTTCCCCGACATACCCGTCTCCACTCGAGAGGAATCACGAGGGTCCCGCCCACATCCAGAGGAGCCCCGTTTCCGCCTCGTAGCTCGAGATGAGGGATCCTTTCCCTGCTTCGTCGGGAAAGAGTTCCCGGCGTTCCCGTCGCATCTCAAGAGGAGGCCCTCTCAACAGGAACGGCGAGAGGAACTCCAGGGTCGTGCCACCATTCCAAGAGTCCCCCAGATGTCTCAGTCCATTCCAGAGGAACCTCTTTTCCCTTCACCGGCTCGTCTTTCACGCCGAGGATCGACTCACACCAAGGTGGCACGTGGCACAGCCCTGTGGGAAAGCCTCGTGGGAAAGCCTCGAGGGACAGCCTCGAGGGAAAGCCACAGATCCCTTGATCCACGTGACAGGAAGCGTGACACTACTGCTGCAGCTCGGGAGGAAAGCGCACGTGCATGCCCACACTCAAGACGAGGCCTGACTCCCCTGGGGAGACTCAGAAGCACCCCAAGATCCATGGCAACACTGGAGAGGAATCCTCAGGTTCCGGCCCCGACTCCACACAAGGACTGAGGCCCCAGCATGGACGGGAGAGGAATCCCGAGAGGTCCCCTAGCAACTCGCATGGGGACTGGCCTTTCCTGAGGCCACCAGAGCGGGTCCCTGAGGTCCCCGTCGTAACTCGAGAAGACCTGCCGCAACTCGAGAAAATCCAGGAGGTTCTCCCCTCCAGGCGAGATGAGGCCCATTTCCGCTGAGGCGTCTCGAGGCTGATCACACCTCCCCTCTGGAACTTCGAAAGGGTCCTTCACACCCTTGGTGCAAATCAAGAAGTTCCCCGACATACCCGTCTCCACTCGAGAGGAATCACGAGGATCCCGCCCACATCCAGAGGAGCCCCGTTTCCCGCCTCGTAGCTCGAGATGAGGGATCCTTTCCCTGCTTCGTCGGGAAAGAGTTCCCGGCGTTCCCGTCGCATCTCAAGAGGAGGCCCTCTCAACAGGAACGGCGAGAGGAACTCCAGGGTCGTGCCACCATTCCAAGAGTCCCCCAGATGTCTCAGTCCATACCAGTGGAACCTCTTTTCCCTTCACCGGCTCGTCTTTCACGCCGAGGATCGACTCACACCAAGGTGGCACGTGGCACAGCCCTGTGGGAAAGCCTCGTGGGAAAGCCTCGAGGGACAGCCTGGAGGGAAAGCCACAGATCCCTTGATCCACGTGACAGGAAGCGTGACACTACTGCTGCAGCTCGGGAGGAAAGCGCACATGCATGCCCCCACTCGAGACGAGGCCTGACTCCCCTGGGGAGACTCAGAAGCACCCCAAGATCCATGGCAACACTGGAGAGGAATCCTCAGGTTCCGGCCCCGACTCCACACAAGGACTGAGGCCCCCGGCATGGACGGGAGAGGAATCCCGAGAGGTCCCCTAGCAACTCGCATGGGGACTGGCCTTTCGTGAGGCCACCAGAGCGGGTCCCTGAGGTCCCCGTCGTAACTCGAGAAGACCTGCCGCAACTCGAGAAAATCCAGGAGGTTCTCCCCTCCAGGCGAGATGAGGCCCATTTCCGCTGAGGCGTCTCGAGGCTGATCACACCTCCCCTCTGGAACTTCGAAAGGGTCCTTCACACCCTTGGTGCAAATCAAGAAGTTCCCCGACATACCCGTCTCCACTCGAGAGGAATCACGAGGGTCCCGCCCACATACAGAGGAGCCCCGTTTCCGCCTCGTAGCTCGAGATGAGGGATCCTTTCCCTGCTTCGTCGGGAAAGAGTTCCCGGCGTTCCCGTCGCATCTCAAGAGGAGGCCCTCTCAACAGGAACGGCGAGAGGAACTCCAGGGTCGTGCCACCATTCCAAGAGTCCCCCAGATGTCTCAGTCCATAACAGAGGAACCTCTTTTCCCTTCACCGGCTCGTCTTTCACGCCGAGGATCGACTCACACCAAGGTGGCACGTGGCACAGCCCTGTGGGAAAGCCTCGTGGGAAAGCCTCGAGGGACAGCCTCGAGGGAAAGCCACAGATCCCTTGATCCACGTGACAGGAAGCGTGACACTACTGCTGCAGCTCGGGAGGAAAGCACACGTGCATGCCCCCACTCGAGACGAGGCCTGACTCCCCTGGGGAGACTCAGAAGCACCCCAAGATCCATGGCAACACTGGAGAGGAATCCTCAGGTTCCGGCCCCCGACTCCACACAAGGACTGAGGCCCCGGCATGGACGGGAGAGGAATCCCGAGAGGTCCCCTAGCAACTCGCATGGGGACTGGCCTTTCGTGAGGCCACCAGAGCGGGTCCCTGAGGTCCCCGTCGTAACTCGAGAAGACCTGCCGCAACTCGAGAAAATCCAGGAGGTTCTCCCCTCCAGGCGAGATGAGGCCCATTTCCGCTGAGGCGTCTCGAGGCTGATCACACCTCCCCTCTGGAACTTCGAAAGGGTCCTTCACACCCTTGGTGCAAATCAAGAAGTTCCCCGACATACCCGTCTCCACTCGAGAGGAATCACGAGGGTCCCGCCCACATCCAGAGGAGCCCCGTTTCCGCCTCGTAGCTCGAGATGAGGGATCCTTTCCCTGCTTCGTCGGGAAAGAGTTCCCGGCGTTCCCGTCGCATCTCAAGAGGAGGCCCTCTCAACAGGAACGGCGAGAGGAACTCCAGGGTCGTGCCACCATTCCAAGAGTCCCCCAGATGTCTCAGTCCATTCCAGAGGAACCTCTTTTCCCTTCACCGGCTCGTCTTTCACGCCGAGGATCGACTCACACCAAGGTGGCACGTGGCACAGCCCTGTGGGAAAGCCTCGTGGGAAAGCCTCGAGGGACAGCCTCGAGGGAAAGCCACAGATCCCTTGATCCACGTGACAGGAAGCGTGACACTACTGCTGCAGCTCGGGAGGAAAGCGCACGTGCATGCCCCCACTCGAGACGAGGCCTGACTCCCCTGGGGAGACTCAGAAGCACCCCAAGATCCATGGCAACACTGGAGAGGAATCCTCAGGTTCCGGCCCCGACTCCACACAAGGACTGAGGCCCCGGCATGGACGGGAGAGGAATCCCAAGAGGTCCCCTAGCAACTCGCATGGGGGACTGGCCTTTCCTGAGGCCACCAGAGCGGGTCCCTGAGGTCCCCGTCGTAACTCGAGAAGACCTGCCGCAACTCGAGAAAATCCAGGAGGTTCTCCCCTCCAGGCGAGATGAGGCCCATTTCCGCTGAGGCGTCTCGAGGCTGATCACACCTCCCCTCTGGAACTTCCAAAGGGTCCTTCACACCCTTGGTGCAAATCAAGAAGTTCCCCGACATACCCGTCTCCACTCGAGAGGAATCACGAGGGTTCCGCCCACATCCAGAGGAGCCCCGTTTCCGCCTCGTAGCTCGAGATGAGGGATCCTTTCCCTGCTTCGTCGGGAAAGAGTTCCCGGCGTTCCCGTCGCATCTCAAGAGGAGGCCCTCTCAACAGGAACGGCGAGAGGAACTCCAGGGTCGTGCCACCATTCCAAGAGTCCCCCAGATGTCTCAGTCCATTCCAGAGGAACCTCTTTTCCCTTCACCGGCTTGTCTTTCACGCCGAGGATCGACTCACACCAAGGTGGCACGTGGCACAGCCCTGTGGGAAAGCCTCGTGGGAAAGCCTCGAGGGACAGCCTCGAGGGAAAGCCACAGATCCCTTGATCCACGTGACAGGAAGCGTGACACTACTGCTGCAGCTCGGGAGGAAAGCGCACGTGCATGCCCCCACTCGAGACGAGGCCTGACTCCCCTGGGGAGACTCAGAAGCACCCCAAGATCCATGGCAACACTGGAGAGGAATCCTCAGGTTCCGGCCCCGACTCCACACAAGGACTGAGGCCCCGGCATGGACGGGAGAGGAATCCCGAGAGGTCCCCTAGCAACTCGCATGGGGACTGGCCTTTCGTGAGGCCACCAGAGCGGGTCCCTGAGGTCCCCGTCGTAACTCGAGAAGACCTGCCGCAACTCGAGAAAATCCAGGAGGTTCTCCCCTCCAGGCGAGATGAGGCCCATTTCCGCTGAGGCGTCTCGAGGCTGATCACACCTCCCCTCTGGAACTTCGAAAGGGTCCTTCACACCCTTGGTGCAAATCAAGAAGTTCCCCGACATACCCGTCTCCACTCGAGAGGAATCACGAGGGTCCCGCCCACATCCAGAGGAGCCCCGTTTCCGCCTCGTAGCTCGAGATGAGGGATCCTTTCCCTGCTTCGTCGGGAAAGAGTTCCCGGCGTTCCCGTCGCATCTCAAGAGGAGGCCCTCTCAACAGGAACGGCGAGAGGAACTCCAGGGTCGTGCCACCATTCCAAGAGTCCCCCAGATGTCTCAGTCCATTCCAGAGGAACCTCTTTTCCCCTTCACCGGCTCGTCTTTCACGCCGAGGATCGACTCACACCAAGGTGGCACGTGGCACAGCCCTGTGGGAAAGCCTCGTGGGAAAGCCTCGAGGGACAGCCTCGAGGGAAAGCCACAGATCCCTTGATCCACGTGACAGGAAGCGTGACACTACTGCTGCAGCTCGGGAGGAAAGCGCACGTGCATGCCCCCACTCGAGACGAGGCCTGACTCCCCTGGGGAGACTCAGAAGCACCCCAAGATGCATGGCAACACTGGAGAGGAATCCTCAGGTTCCGGCCCCGACTCCACACAAGGACTGAGGCCCCGGCATGGACGGGAGAGGAATCCCAAGAGGTCCCCTAGCAACTCGCATGGGGACTGGCCTTTCCTGAGGCCACCAGAGCGGGTCCCTGAGGTCCCCGTCGTAACTCGAGAAGACCTGCCGCAACTCGAGAAAATCCAGGAGGTTCTCCCCTCCAGGCGAGATGAGGCCCATTTCCGCTGAGGCGTCTCGAGGCTGATCACACCTCCCCTCTGGAACTTCCAAAGGGTCCTTCACACCCTTGGTGCAAATCAAGAAGTTCCCCGACATACCCGTCTCCACTCGAGAGGAATCACGAGGGTTCCGCCCACATCCAGAGGAGCCCCGTTTCCCGCCTCGTAGCTCGAGATGAGGGATCCTTTCCCTGCTTCGTCGGGAAAGAGTTCCCGGCGTTCCCGTCGCATCTCAAGAGGAGGCCCTCTCAACAGGAACGGCGAGAGGAACTCCAGGGTCGTGCCACCATTCCAAGAGTCCCCCAGATGTCTCAGTCCATTCCAGAGGAACCTCTTTTCCCTTCACCGGCTTGTCTTTCACGCCGAGGATCGACTCACACCAAGGTGGCACGTGGCACAGCCCTGTGGGAAAGCCTCGTGGGAAAGCCTCGAGGGACAGCCTCGAGGGAAAGCCACAGATCCCTTGATCCACGTGACAGGAAGCGTGACACTACTGCTGCAGCTCGGGAGGAAAGCGCACGTGCATGCCCCCACTCGAGACGAGGCCTGACTCCCCTGGGGAGACTCAGAAGCACCCCAAGATCCATGGCAACACTGGAGAGGAATCCTCAGGTTCCGGCCCCGACTCCACACAAGGACTGAGGCCCCGGCATGGACGGGAGAGGAATCCCGAGAGGTCCCCTAGCAACTCGCATGGGGACTGGCCTTTCGTGAGGCCACCAGAGCGGGTCCCTGAGGTCCCCGTCGTAACTCGAGAAGACCTGCCGCAACTCGAGAAAATCCAGGAGGTTCTCCCCTCCAGGCGAGATGAGGCCCATTTCCGCTGAGGCGTCTCGAGGCTGATCACACCTCCCCTCTGGAACTTCGAAAGGGTCCTTCACACCCTTGGTGCAAATCAAGAAGTTCCCCGACATACCCGTCTCCACTCGAGAGGAATCACGAGGGTCCCGCCCACATCCAGAGGAGCCCCGTTTCCGCCTCGTAGCTCGAGATGAGGGATCCTTTCCCTGCTTCGTCGGGAAAGAGTTCCCGGCGTTCCCGTCGCATCTCAAGAGGAGGCCCTCTCAACAGGAACGGCGAGAGGAACTCCAGGGTCGTGCCACCATTCCAAGAGTCCCCCAGATGTCTCAGTCCATTCCAGAGGAACCTCTTTTCCCTTCACCGGCTCGTCTTTCACGCCGAGGATCGACTCACACCAAGGTGGCACGCGGCACAGCCCTGTGGGAAAGCCTCGTGGGAAAGCCTCGAGGGACAGCCTCGAGGGAAAGCCACAGATCCCTTGATCCACGTGACAGGAAGCGTGACACTACTGCTGCAGCTCGGGAGGAAAGCGCACGTGCATGCCCCCACTCGAGACGAGGCCTGACTCCCCTGGGGAGACTCAGAAGCACCCCAAGATCCATGGCAACACTGGAGAGGAATCCTCAGGTTCCGGCCCCGACTCCACACAAGGACTGAGGCCCCAGCATGGACGGGAGAGGAATCCCGAGAGGTCCCCTAGCAACTCGCATGGGGACTGGCCTTTCCTGAGGCCACCAGAGCGGTCCCTGAGGTCCCCGTCCTAACTCGAGAAGACCTGCCGCAACTCGAGAAAATCCAGGAGGTTCTCCCCTCCAGGCGAGATGAGGCCCATTTCCGCTGAGGCGTCTCGAGGCTGATCACACCTCCCCTCTGGAACTTCGAAAGGGTCCTTCACACCCTTGGTGCAAATCAAGAAGTTCCCCGACATACCCGTCTCCACTCGAGAGGAATCACGAGGGTCCCGCCCACATCCAGAGGAGCCCCGTTTCCGCCTCGTAGCTCGAGATGAGGGATCCTTTCCCTGCTTCGTCGGGAAAGAGTTCCCGGCGTTCCCGTCGCATCTCAAGAGGAGGCCCTCTCAACAGGAACGGCGAGAGGAACTCCAGGGTCGTGCCACCATTCCAAGAGTCCCCCAGATGTCTCAGTCCATTCCAGAGGAACCTCTTTTCCCTTCACCGGCTCGTCTTTCACGCCGAGGATCGACTCACACCAAGGTGGCACGTGGCACAGCCCTGTGGGAAAGCCTCGTGGGAAAGCCTCGAGGGACAGCCTCGAGGGAAAGCCACAGATCCCTTGATCCACGTGACAGGAAGCGTGACACTACTGCTGCAGCTCGGGAGGAAAGCGCACGTGCATGCCCCCACTCAAGACGAGGCCTGACTCCCCTGGGGAGACTCAGAAGCACCCCAAGATCCATGGCAACACTGGAGAGGAATCCTCAGGTTCCGGCCCCGACTCCACACAAGGACTGAGGCCCCAGCATGGACGGGAGAGGAATCCCGAGAGGTCCCCTAGCAACTCGCATGGGGACTGGCCTTTCCTGAGGCCACCAGAGCGGGTCCCTGAGGTCCCCGTCGTAACTCGAGAAGACCTGCCGCAACTCGAGAAAATCCAGGAGGTTCTCCCCTCCAGGCGAGATGAGGCCCATTTCCGCTGAGGGGTCTCGAGGCTGATCACACCTCCCCTCTGGAACTTCGAAAGGGTCCTTCACACCCTTGGTGCAAATCAAGAAGTTCCCCGACATACCCGTCTCCACTCGAGAGGAATCACGAGGATCCCGCCCACATCCAGAGGAGCCCCGTTTCCGCCTCGTAGCTCGAGATGAGGGATCCTTTCCCTGCTTCGTCGGGAAAGAGTTCCCGGCGTTCCCGTCGCATCTCAAGAGGAGGCCCTCTCAACAGGAACGGCGAGAGGAACTCCAGGGTCGTGCCACCATTCCAAGAGTCCCCCAGATGTCTCAGTCCATACCAGAGGAACCTCTTTTCCCTTCACCGGCTCGTCTTTCACGCCGAGGATCGACTCACACCAAGGTGGCACGTGGCACAGCCCTGTGGGAAAGCCTCGTGGGAAAGCCTCGAGGGACAGCCTCGAGGGAAAGCCACAGATCCCTTGATCCCCGTGACAGGAAGCGTGACACTACTGCTGCAGCTCGGGAGGAAAGCGCACGTGCATGCCCCCACTCGAGACGAGGCCTGACTCCCCTGGGGAGACTCAGAAGCACCCCAAGATCCATGGCAACACTGGAGAGGAATCCTCAGGTTCCGGCCCCGACTCCACACAAGGACTGAGGCCCCGGCATGGACGGGAGAGGAATCCCGAGAGGTCCCCTAGAAACTCGCATGGGGTCTGGCCTTTCCTGAGGCCACCAGAGCGGGTCCCTGAGGTCCCCGTCGTAACTCGAGAAGACCTGCCGCAACTCGAGAAAATCCAGGAGGTTCTCCCCTCCAGGCGAGATGAGGCCCATTTCCGCTGAGGCGTCTCGAGGCTGATCACACCTCCCCTCTGGAACTTCGAAAGGGTCCTTCACACCCTTGGTGCAAATCAAGAAGTTCCCCGACATACCCGTCTCCACTCGAGAGGAATCACGAGTGTCCCGCCCACATCCAGAGGAGCCCCGTTTCCGCCTCGTAGCTCGAGATGAGGGATCCTTTCCCTGCTTCGTCGGGAAAGAGTTCCCGGCGTTCCTGTTCCATCTCAAGAGGAGGCCCTCTCAACAGGAACGGCGAGAGGAACTCCAGGGTCGTGCCACCATTCCAAGAGTCCCCCAGATGTCTCAGTCCATACCAGAGGAACCTCTTTTCCCTTCACCGGCTCGTCTTTCACGCCGAGGATCGACTCACACCAAGGTGGCACGTGGCACAGCCCTGTGGGAAAGCCTCGTGGGAAAGCCTCGAGGGACAGCCTCGAGGGAAAGCCACAGATCCCTTGATCCCCGTGACAGGAAGCGTGACACTACTGCTGCAGCTCGGGAGGAAAGCGCACGTGCATGCCCCCACTCGAGACGAGGCCTGACTCCCCTGGGGAGACTCAGAAGCACCCCAAGATCCATGGCAACACTGGAGAGGAATCCTCAGGTTCCGGCCCCGACTCCACACAAGGACTGAGGCCCCGGCATGGACGGGAGAGGAATCCCGAGAGGTCCCCTAGCAACTCGCATGGGGTCTGGCCTTTCCTGAGGCCACCAGAGCGGGTCCCTGAGGTCCCCGTCGTAACTCGAGAAGACCTGCCGCAACTCGAGAAAATCCAGGAGGTTCTCCCCTCCAGGCGAGATGAGGCCCATTTCCGCTGAGGCGTCTCGAGGCTGATCACACCTCCCCTCTGGAACTTCGAAAGGGTCCTTCACACCCTTGGTGCAAATCAAGAAGTTCCCCGACATACCCGTCTCCACTCGAGAGGAATCACGAGGGTCCCGCCCACATCCAGAGGAGCCCCGTTTCCGCCTCGTAGCTCGAGATGAGGGATCCTTTCCCTGCTTCGTCGGGAAAGAGTTCCCGGCGTTCCCGTCGCATCTCTAGAGGAGGCCCTCTCAACAGGAACGGCGAGAGGAACTCCAGGGTCGTGCCACCATTCCAAGAGTCCCCCAGATGTCTCAGTCCATTCCAGAGGAACCTCTTTTCCCTTCACCGGCTCGTCTTTCACGCCGAGGATCGACTCACACCAAGGTGGCACGTGGCACAGCCCTGTGGGAAAGCCTCGTGGGAAAGCCTCGAGGGACAGCCTCGAGGGAAAGCCACAGATCCCTTGATCCACGTGACAGGAAGCGTGACACTACTGCAGCTCGGGAGGAAAGCGCACGTGCATGCCGCTACTCGAGACGATGCCTGACTCCCCTGGGGAGACTCAGAAGCACCCCAAGATCCATGGCAACACTGGAGAGGAATCCTCAGGTTCCGGCCCCGACTCCACACAAGGACTGAGGCCCCGGCATGGACGGGAGAGGAATCCCGAGAGGTCCCCTAGCAACTCGCATGGGGACTGGCCTTTCGTGAGGCCACCAGAGCGGGTCCCTGAGGTCCCCGTCGTAACTCGAGAAGACCTGCCGCAACTCGAGAAAATCCAGGAGGTTCTCCCCTCCAGGCGAGATGAGGCCCATTTCCGCTGAGGCGTCTCGAGGCTGATCACACCTCCCCTCTGGAACTTCGAAAGGGTCCTTCACACCCTTGGTGCAAATCAAGAAGTTCCCCGACATACCCGTCTCCACTCGAGAGGAATCACGAGGGTCCCGCCCACATCCAGAGGAGCCCCGTTTCCGCCTCGTAGCTCGAGATGAGGGATCCTTTCCCCTGCTTCGTCGGGAAAGAGTTCCCGGCGTTCCCGTTCCATCTCAAGAGGAGGCCCTCTCAACAGGAACGGCGAGAGGAACTCCAGGGTCGTGCCACCATTCCAAGAGTCCCCCAGATGTCTCAGTCCATAACAGAGGAACCTCTTTTCCCTTCACCGGCTCGTCTTTCACGCCGAGGATCGACTCACACCAAGGTGGCACGTGGCACAGCCCTGTGGGAAAGCCTCGTGGGAAAGCCTCGAGGGACAGCCTCGAGGGAAAGCCACAGATCCCTTGATCCACGTGACAGGAAGCGTGACACTACTGCTGCAGCTCGGGAGGAAAGCGCACGTGCATGCCCCCACTCGAGACGAGGCCTGACTCCCCTGGGGAGACTCAGAAGCACCCCAAGATCCATGGCAACACTGGAGAGGAATCCTCTGGTTCCGGCCCCGACTCCACACAAGGACTGAGGCCCCGGCATGGACGGGAGAGGAATCCCGAGAGGTCCCCTAGCAACTCGCATGGGGTCTGGCCTTTCCTGAGGCCACCAGAGCGGGTCCCTGAGGTCCCCGTCGTAACTCGAGAAGACCTGCCGCAACTCGAGAAAATCCAGGAGGTTCTCCCCTCCAGGCGAGATGAGGCCCATTTCCGCTGAGGCGTCTCGAGGCTGATCACACCTCCCCTCTGGAACTTCGAAAGGGTCCTTCACACCCTTGGTGCAAATCAAGAAGTTCCCCGACATACCCGTCTCCACTCGAGAGGAATCACGAGGGTCCCGCCCACATCCAGAGGAGCCCCGTTTCCGCCTCGTAGCTCGAGATGAGGGATCCTTTCCCTGCTTCGTCGGGAAAGAGTTCCCGGCGTTCCGTCGCATCTCAAGAGGAGGCCCTCTCAACAGGAACGGCGAGAGGAACTCCAGGGTCGTGCCACCATTCCAAGAGTCCCCCAGATGTCTCAGTCCATACCAGAGGAACCTCTTTTTCCTTCACCGGCTCGTCTTTCACGCCTAGGATCGACTCACACCAAGGTGGCACGTGGCACAGCCCTGTGGGAAAGCCTCGTGGGAAAGCCTCGAGGGACAGCCTCGAGGGAAAGCCACAGATCCCTTGATCCACGTGACAGGAAGCGTGACACTACTGCTGCAGCTCGGGAGGAAAGCGCACGTGCATGCCCCCACTCGAGACGAGGCCTGACTCCCCTGGGGAGACTCAGAAGCACCCCAAGATCCATGGCAACACTGGAGAGGAATCCTCAGGTTCCGGCCCCGACTCCACACAAGGACTGAGGCCCCGGCATGGACGGGAGAGGAATCCCGAGAGGTCCCCTAGCAACTCGCATGGGGACTGGCCTTTCGTGAGGCCAACAGAGCGGGTCCCTGAGGTCCCCGTCGTAACTCGAGAAGACCTGCCGCAACTCGAGAAAATCCAGGAGGTTCTCCCCTCCAGGCGAGATGAGGCCCATTTCCGCTGAGGCGTCTCGAGGCTGATCACACCTCACCTCTGGAACTTCGAAAGGGTCCTTCACACCCTTGGTGCAAATCAAGAAGTTCCCCGACATACCCGTCTCCACTCGAGAGGAATCACGAGGGTCCCGCCCACATCCAGAGGAGCCCCGTTTCCGCCTCGTAGCTCGAGATGAGGGATCCTTTCCCTGCTTCGTCGGGAAAGAGTTCCCGGCGTTCCCGTTCCATCTCAAGAGGAGGCCCTCTCAACAGGAACGGCGAGAGGAACTCCAGGGTCGTGCCACCATTCCAAGAGTCCCCCAGATGTCTCAGTCCATACCATAGGAACCTCTTTTCCCTTCACCGGCTCGTCTTTCACGCCGAGGATCGACTCACACCAAGGTGGCACGTGGCACAGCCCTGTGGGAAAGCCTCGTGGGAAAGCCTCGAGGGACAGCCTCGAGGGAAAGCCACAGATCCCTTGATCCCCGTGACAGGAAGCGTGACACTACTGCTGCAGCTCGGGAGGAAAGCACACGTGCATGCCCCCACTCGAGACGAGGCCTGACTCCCCTGGGGAGACTCAGAAGCACCCCAAGATCCATGGCAACACTGGAGAGGAATCCTCAGGTTCCGGCCCCGACTCCACACAAGGACTGAGGCCCCGGCATGGACGGGAGAGGAATCCCGAGAGGTCCCCTAGCAACTCGCATGGGGTCTGGCCTTTCCTGAGGCCACCAGAGCGGGTCCCTGAGGTCCCCGTCGTAACTCGAGAAGACCTGCCGCAACTCGAGAAAATCCAGGAGGTTCTCCCCTCCAGGCGAGATGAGGCCCATTTCCGCTGAGGCGTCTCGAGGCTGATCACACCTCCCCTCTGGAACTTCGAAAGGGTCCTTCACACCCTTGGTGCAAATCAAGAAGTTCCCCGACATACCCGTCTCCACTCGAGAGGAATCACGAGGGTCCCGCCCACATCCAGAGGAGCCCCGTTTCCGCCTCGTAGCTCGAGATGAGGGATCCTTTCCCTGCTTCGTCGGGAAAGAGTTCCCGGCGTTCCCGTCGCATCTCTAGAGGAGGCCCTCTCAACAGGAACGGCGAGAGGAACTCCAGGGTCGTGCCACCATTCCAAGAGTCCCCCAGATGTCTCAGTCCATTCCAGAGGAACCTCTTTTCCCTTCACCGGCTCGTCTTTCACGCCGAGGATCGACTCACACCAAGGTGGCACGTGGCACAGCCCTGTGGGAAAGCCTCGTGGGAAAGCCTCGAGGGACAGCCTCGAGGGAAAGCCACAGATCCCTTGATCCACGTGACAGGAAGCGTGACACTACTGCTGCAGCTCGGGAGGAAAGCGCACGTGCATGCCGCTACTCGAGACGATGCCTGACTCCCCTGGGGAGACTCAGAAGCACCCCAAGATCCATGGCAACACTGGAGAGGAATCCTCAGGTTCCGGCCCCGACTCCACACAAGGACTGAGGCCCCGGCATGGACGGGAGAGGAATCCCGAGAGGTCCCCTAGCAACTCGCATGGGGACTGGCATTTCGTGAGGCCACCAGAGCGGGTCCCTGAGGTCCCCGTCGTAACTCGAGAAGACCTGCCGCAACTCGAGAAAATCCAGGAGGTTCTCCCCTCCAGGCGAGATGAGGCCCATTTCCGCTGAGGCGTCTCGAGGCTGATCACACCTCCCCTCTGGAACTTCGAAAGGGTCCTTCACACCCTTGGTGCAAATCAAGAAGTTCCCCGACATACCCGTCTCCACTCGAGAGGAATCACGAGGGTCCCGCCCACATCCAGAGGAGCCCCGTTTCCGCCTCGTAGCTCGAGATGAGGGATCCTTTCCCTGCTTCGTCGGGAAAGAGTTCCCGGCGTTCCCGTCGCATCTCAAGAGGAGGCCCTCTCAACAGGAACGGCGAGAGGAACTCCAGGGTCGTGCCACCATTCCAAGAGTCCCCCAGATGTCTCAGTCCATACCAGAGGAACCTCTTTTTCCTTCACCGGCTCGTCTTTCACGCCTAGGATCGACTCACACCAAGGTGGCACGTGGCACAGCCCTGTGGGAAAGCCTCGTGGGAAAGCCTCGAGGGACAGCCTCGAGGGAAAGCCACAGATCCCTTGATCCACGTGACAGGAAGCGTGACACTACTGCTGCAGCTCGGGAGGAAAGCGCACGTGCATGCCCCCACTCGAGACGAGGCCTGACTCCCCTGGGGAGACTCAGAAGCACCCCAAGATCCATGGCAACACTGGAGAGGAATCCTCAGGTTCCGGCCCCGACTCCACACAAGGACTGAGGCCCCGGCATGGACGGGAGAGGAATCCCGAGAGGTCCCCTAGCAACTCGCATGGGGTCTGGCCTTTCCTGAGGCCACCAGAGCGGGTCCCTGAGGTCCCCGTCGTAACTCGAGAAGACCTGCCGCAACTCGAGAAAATCCAGGAGGTTCTCCCCTCCAGGCGAGATGAGGCCCATTTCCGCTGAGGCGTCTCGAGGCTGATCACACCTCCCCTCTGGAACTTCGAAAGGGTCCTTCACACCCTTGGTGCAAATCAAGAAGTTCCCCGACATACCCGTCTCCACTCGAGAGGAATCACGAGGGTCCCGCCCACATCCAGAGGAGCCCCGTTTCCGCCTCGTAGCTCGAGATGAGGGATCCTTTCCCTGCTTCGTCGGGAAAGAGTTCCCGGCGTTCCCGTCGCATCTCAAGAGGAGGCCCTCTCAACAGGAACGGCGAGAGGAACTCCAGGGTCGTGCCACCATTCCAAGAGTCCCCCAGATGTCTCAGTCCATTCCAGAGGAACCTCTTTTCCCTTCACCGGCTCGTCTTTCACGCCGAGGATCGACTCACACCAAGGTGGCACGTGGCACAGCCCTGTGGGAAAGCCTCGTGGGAAAGCCTCGAGGGACAGCCTCGAGGGAAAGCCACAGATCCCTTGATCCACGTGACAGGAAGCGTGACACTACTGCTGCAGCTCGGGAGGAAAGCGCACGTGCATGCCCCCACTCGAGACGAGGCCTGACTCCCCTGGGGAGACTCAGAAGCACCCCAAGATCCATGGCAACACTGGAGAGGAATCCTCAGGTTCCGGCCCCGACTCCACACAAGGACTGAGGCCCCGGCATGGACGGGAGAGGAATCCCGAGAGGTCCCCTAGCAACTCGCATGGGGACTGGCCTTTCCTGAGGCCACCAGAGCGGGTCCCTGAGGTCCCCGTCGTAACTCGAGAAGACCTGCCGCAACTCGAGAAAATCCAGGAGGTTCTCCCCTCCAGGCGAGATGAGGCCCATTTCCGCTGAGGCGTCTCGAGGCTGATCTCACCTCCCCTCTGGAACTTCCAAAGGGTCCTTCACACCCTTGGTGCAAATCAAGAAGTTCCCCGACATACCCGTCTCCACTCGAGAGGAATCACGAGGGTCCCGCCCACATCCAGAGGAGCCCCGTTTCCGCCTCGTAGCTCGAGATGAGGGATCCTTTCCCTGCTTCGTCGGGAAAGAGTTCCCGGCGTTCCCGTCGCATCTCAAGAGGAGGCCCTCTCAACAGGAACGGCGAGAGGAACTCCAGGGTCGTGCCACCATTCCAAGAGTCCCCCAGATGTCTCAGTCCATTCCAGAGGAACCTCTTTTCCCTTCACCGGCTCGTCTTTCACGCCGAGGATCGACTCACACCAAGGTGGCACGTGGCACAGCCCTGTGGGAAAGCCTCGTGGGAAAGCCTCGAGGGACAGCCTCGAGGGAAAGCCACAGATCCCTTGATCCACGTGACAGGAAGCGTGACACTACTGCTGCAGCTCGGGAGGAAAGCGCACGTGCATGCCCCCACTCGAGACGAGGCCTGACTCCCCTGGGGAGACTCAGAAGCACCCCAAGATCCATGGCAACACTGGAGAGGAATCCTCAGGTTCCGGCCCCGACTCCACACAAGGACTGAGGCCCCGGCATGGACGGGAGAGGAATCCCGAGAGGTCCCCTAGCAACTCGCATGGGGACTGGCCTTTCCTGAGGCCACCAGAGCGGGTCCCTGAGGTCCCCGTCGTAACTCGAGAAGACCTGCCGCAACTCGAGAAAATCCAGGAGGTTCTCCCCTCCAGGCGAGATGAGGCCCATTTCCGCTGAGGCGTCTCGAGGCTGATCACACCTCCCCTCTGGAACTTCGAAAGGGTCCTTCACACCCTTGGTGCAAATCAAGAAGTTCCCCGACATACCCGTCTCCACTCGAGAGGAATCACGAGGGTCCCGCCCACATCCAGAGGAGCCCCGTTTCCGCCTCGTAGCTCGAGATGAGGGATCCTTTCCCTGCTTCGTCGGGAAAGAGTTCCCGGCGTTCCCGTCGCATCTCAAGAGGAGGCCCTCTCAACAGGAACGGCGAGAGGAACTCCAGGGTCGTGCCACCATTCCAAGAGTCCCCCAGATGTCTCAGTCCATTCCAGAGGAACCTCTTTTCCCTTCACCGGCTCGTCTTTCACGCCGAGGATCGACTCACACCAAGGTGGCACGTGGCACAGCCCTGTGGGAAAGCCTCGTGGGAAAGCCTCGAGGGACAGCCTCGAGGGAAAGCCACAGATCCCTTGATCCACGTGACAGGAAGCGTGACACTACTGCTGCAGCTCGGGAGGAAAGCGCACGTGCATGCCGCTACTTGAGACGAGGCCTGAGTCCCCTGGGGAGACTCAGAAGCACCCCAAGATCCATGGCAACACTGGAGAGGAATCCTCAGGTTCCGGCCCCGAATCGACACAAGGACTGAGGCCCCGGCATGGACGGGAGAGGAATCCCGAGAGGTCCCCTAGCAACTCGCATGGGGACTGGCCTTTCGTGAGGCCACCAGAGCGGGTCCCTGAGGTCCCCGTCGTAACTCGAGAAGACCTGCCGCAACTCGAGAAAATCCAGGAGGTTCTCCCCTCCAGGCGAGATGAGGCCCATTTCCGCTGAGGCGTCTCGAGGCTGATCACACCTCCCATCTGGAACTTCGAAAGGGTCCTTCACACCCTTGGTGCAAATCAAGAAGTTCCCCGACATACCCGTCTCCACTCGAGAGGAATCACGAGGGTCCCGCCCACATCCAGAGGAGCCCCGTTTCCGCCTCGTAGCTCGAGATGAGGGATCCTTTCCCTGCTTCGTCGGGAAAGAGTTCCCGGCGTTCCCGTCGCATCTCAAGAGGAGGCCCTCTCAACAGGAACGGCGAGAGGAACTCCAGGGTCGTGCCACAATTCCAAGAGTCCCCCAGATGTCTCAGTCCATAACAGAGGAACCTCTTTTCCCTTCACCGGCTCGTCTTTCACGCCGAGGATCGACTCACACCAAGGTGGCACGTGGCACAGCCCTGTGGGAAAGCCTCGTGGGAAAGCCTCGAGGGACAGCCTCGAGGGAAAGCCACAGATCCCTTGATCCACGTGACAGGAAGCGTGACACTACTGCTGCAGCTCGGGAGGAAAGCGCACGTGCATGCCCCCACTCGAGACGAGGCCTGACTCCCCTGGGGAGACTCAGAAGCACCCCAAGATCCATGGCAACACTGGAGAGGAATCCTCAGGTTCCGGCCCCGACTCCACACAAGGACTGAGGCCCCGGCATGGACGGGAGAGGAATCCCGAGAGGTCCCCTAGCAACTCGCATGGGGTCTGGCCTTTCCTGAGGCCACCAGAGCGGGTCCCTGAGGTCCCCATCGTAACTCGAGAAGACCTGCCGCAACTCGAGAAAATCCAGGAGGTTCTCCCCTCCAGGCGAGATGAGGCCCATTTCCGCTGAGGCGTCTCGAGGCTGATCACACCTCCCCTCTGGAACTTCGAAAGGGTCCTTCACACCCTTGGTGCAAATCAAGAAGTTCCCCGACATACCCGTCTCCACTCGAGAGGAATCACGAGGGTCCCGCCCACATCCAGAGGAGCCCCGTTTCCGCCTCGTAGCTCGAGATGAGGGATCCTTTCCCTGCTTCGTCGGGAAAGAGTTCCCGGCGTTCCCGTCGCATCTCAAGAGGAGGCCCTCTCAACAGGAACGGCGAGAGGAACTCCAGGGTCGTGCCACCATTCCAAGAGTCCCCCAGATGTCTCAGTCCATTCCAGAGGAACCTCTTTTCCATTCACCGGCTCGTCTTTCACGCCGAGGATCGACTCACACCAAGGTGGCACGTGGCACAGCCCTGTGGGAAAGCCTCGTGGGAAAGCCTCGAGGGACAGCCTCGAGGGAAAGCCACAGATCCCTTGATCCACGTGACAGGAAGCGTGACACTACTGCTGCAGCTCGGGAGGAAAGCGCACGTGCATGCCGCTACTCGAGACGAGGCCTGAATCCCCTGGGGAGACTCAGAAGCACCCCAAGATCCATGGCAACACTGGAGAGGAATCCTCAGGTTCCGGCCCCGAATCCACACAAGGACTGAGGCCCCGGCATGGACGGGAGAGGAATCCCGAGAGGTCCCCTAGCAACTCGCATGGGGACTGGCCTTTCGTGAGGCCAACAGAGCGGGTCCCTGAGGTCCCCGTCGTAACTCGAGAAGACCTGCCGCAACTCGAGAAAATCCAGGAGGTTCTCCCCTCCAGGCGAGATGAGGCCCATTTCCGCTGAGGCGTCTCGAGGCTGATCACACCTCCCCTCTGGAACTTCGAAAGGGTCCTTCACACCCTTGGTGCAAATCAAGAAGTTCCCCGACATACCCGTCTCCACTCGAGAGGAATCACGAGGGTCCCGCCCACATCCAGAGGAGCCCCGTTTCCGCCTCGTAGCTCGAGATGAGGGATCCTTTCCCTGCTTCGTCGGGAAAGAGTTCCCGGCGTTCCCGTCGCATCTCTAGAGGAGGCCCTCTCAACAGGAACGGCGAGAGGAACTCCAGGGTCGTGCCACCATTCCAAGAGTCCCCCAGATGTCTCAGTCCATTCCAGAGGAACCTCTTTTCCCTTCACCGGCTCGTCTTTCACGCCGAGGATCGACTCACACCAAGGTGGCACGTGGCACAGCCCTGTGGGAAAGCCTCGTGGGAAAGCCTCGAGGGACAGCCTCGAGGGAAAGCCACAGATCCCTTGATCCACGTGACAGGAAGCGTGACACTACTGCTGCAGCTCGGGAGGAAAGCGCACGTGCATGCCGCTACTCGAGACGATGCCTGACTCCCCTGGGGAGACTCAGAAGCACCCCAAGATCCATGGCAACACTGGAGAGGAATCCTCAGGTTCCGGCCCCGACTCCACACAAGGACTGAGGCCCCGGCATGGACGGGAGAGGAATCCCGAGAGGTCCCCTAGCAACTCGCATGGGGACTGGCCTTTCCTGAGGCCACCAGAGCGGGTCCCTGAGGTCCCCGTCGTAACTCGAGAAGACCTGCCGCAACTCGAGAAAATCCAGGAGGTTCTCCCCTCCAGGCGAGATGAGGCCCATTTCCGCTGAGGCGTCTCGAGGCTGATCACACCTCCCCTCTGGAACTTCGAAAGGGTCCTTCACACCCTTGGTGCAAATCAAGAAGTTCCCCGACATACCCGTCTCCACTCGAGAGGAATCACGAGGGTCCCGCCCACATCCAGAGGAGCCCCGTTTCCGCCTCGTAGCTCGAGATGAGGGATCCTTTCCCTGCTTCGTCGGGAAAGAGTTCCCGGCGTTCCCGTCGCATCTCAAGAGGAGGCCCTCTCAACAGGAACGGCGAGAGGAACTCCAGGGTCGTGCCACCATTCCAAGAGTCCCCCAGATGTCTCAGTCCATACCAGAGGAACCTCTTTTCCCTTCACCGGCTCGTCTTTCACGCCGAGGATCGACTCACACCAAGGTGGCACGTGGCACAGCCCTGTGGGAAAGCCTCGTGGGAAAGCCTCGAGGGACAGCCTCGAGGGAAAGCCACAGATCCCTTGATCCACGTGACAGGAAGCGTGACACTACTGCTGCAGCTCGGGAGGAAAGCGCACGTGCATGCCCCCACTCGAGACGAGGCCTGACTCCCCTGGGGAGACTCAGAAGCACCCCAAGATCCATGGCAACACTGGAGAGGAATCCTCTGGTTCCGGCCCCGACTCCACACAAGGACTGAGGCCCCGGCATGGACGGGAGAGGAATCCCGAGAGGTCCCCTAGCAACTCGCATGGGGTCTGGCCTTTCCTGAGGCCACCAGAGCGGGTCCCTGAGGTCCCCGTCGTAACTCGAGAAGACCTGCCGCAACTCGAGAAAATCCAGGAGGTTCTCCCCTCCAGGCGAGATGAGGCCCATTTCCGCTGAGGCGTCTCGAGGCTGATCACACCTCCCCTCTGGAACTTCGAAAGGGTCCTTCACACCCTTGGTGCAAATCAAGAAGTTCCCCGACATACCCGTCTCCACTCGAGAGGAATCACGAGGGTCCCGCCCACATCCAGAGGAGCCCCGTTTCCGCCTCGTAGCTCGAGATGAGGGATCCTTTCCCTGCTTCGTCGGGAAAGAGTTCCCGGCGTTCCCGTCGCATCTCAAGAGGAGGCCCTCTCAACAGGAACGGCGAGAGGAACTCCAGGGTCGTGCCACCATTCCAAGAGTCCCCCAGATGTCTCAGTCCATACCAGAGGAACCTCTTTTTCCTTCACCGGCTCGTCTTTCACGCCTAGGATCGACTCACACCAAGGTGGCACGTGGCACAGCCCTGTGGGAAAGCCTCGTGGGAAAGCCTCGAGGGACAGCCTCGAGGGAAAGCCACAGATCCCTTGATCCACGTGACAGGAAGCGTGACACTACTGCTGCAGCTCGGGAGGAAAGCGCACGTGCATGCCCCCACTCGAGACGAGGCCTGACTCCCCTGGGGAGACTCAGAAGCACCCCAAGATCCATGGCAACACTGGAGAGGAATCCTCAGGTTCCGGCCCCGAATCCACACAAGGACTGAGGCCCCGGCATGGACGGGAGAGGAATCCCGAGAGGTCCCCTAGCAACTCGCATGGGGACTGGCCTTTCGTGAGGCCAACAGAGCGGGTCCCTGAGGTCCCCGTCGTAACTCGAGAAGACCTGCCGCAACTCGAGAAAATCCAGGAGGTTCTCCCCTCCAGGCGAGATGAGGCCCATTTCCGCTGAGGCGTCTCGAGGCTGATCACACCTCCCCTCTGGAACTTCGAAAGGGTCCTTCACACCCTTGGTGCAAATCAAGAAGTTCCCCGACATACCCGTCTCCACTCGAGAGGAATCACGAGGGTCCCGCCCACATCCATAGGAGCCCCGTTTCCGCCTCGTAGCTCGAGATGAGGGATCCTTTCCCTGCTTCGTCGGGAAAGAGTTCCCGGCGTTCCCGTTCCATCTCAAGAGGAGGCCCTCTCAACAGGAACGGCGAGAGGAACTCCAGGGTCGTGCCACCATTCCAAGAGTCCCCCAGATGTCTCAGTCCATACCAGAGGAACCTCTTTTCCCTTCACCGGCTCGTCTTTCACGCCGAGGATCGACTCACACCAAGGTGGCACGTGGCACAGCCCTGTGGGAAAGCCTCGTGGGAAAGCCTCGAGGGACAGCCTCGAGGGAAAGCCACAGATCCCTTGATCCACGTGACAGGAAGCGTGACACTACTGCTGCAGCTCGGGAGGAAAGCGCACGTGCATGCCGCTACTCGAGACGATGCCTGACTCCCCTGGGGAGACTCAGAAGCACCCCAAGATCCATGGCAACACTGGAGAGGAATCCTCAGGTTCCGGCCCCGACTCCACACAAGGACTGAGGCCCCGGCATGGACGGGAGAGGAATCCCGAGAGGTCCCCTAGCAACTCGCATGGGGACTGGCCTTTCGTGAGGCCACCAGAGCGGGTCCCTGAGGTCCCCGTCGTAACTCGAGAAGACCTGCCGCAACTCGAGAAAATCCAGGAGGTTCTCCCCTCCAGGCGAGATGAGGCCCATTTCCGCTGAGGCGTCTCGAGGCTGATCACACCTCCCCTCTGGAACTTCGAAAGGGTCCTTCACACCCTTGGTGCAAATCAAGAAGTTCCCCGACATACCCGTCTCCACTCGAGAGGAATCACGAGGGTCCCGCCCACATCCAGAGGAGCCCCGTTTCCGCCTCGTAGCTCGAGATGAGGGATCCTTTCCCTGCTTCGTCGGGAAAGAGTTCCCGGCGTTCCCGTTCCATCTCAAGAGGAGGCCCTCTCAACAGGAACGGCGAGAGGAACTCCAGGGTCGTGCCACCATTCCAAGAGTCCCCCAGATGTCTCAGTCCATACCAGAGGAACCTCTTTTCCCTTCACCGGCTCGTCTTTCACGCCGAGGATCGACTCACACCAAGGTGGCACGTGGCACAGCCCTGTGGGAAAGCCTCGTGGGAAAGCCTCGAGGGACAGCCTCGAGGGAAAGCCACAGATCCCTTGATCCCCGTGACAGGAAGCGTGACACTACTGCTGCAGCTCGGGAGGAAAGCGCACGTGCATGCCCCCACTCGAGACGAGGCCTGACTCCCCTGGGGAGACTCAGAAGCACCCCAAGATCCATGGCAACACTGGAGAGGAATCCTCAGGTTCCGGCCCCGACTCCACACAAGGACTGAGGCCCCGGCATGGACGGGAGAGGAATCCCGAGAGGTCCCCTAGCAACTCGCATGGGGTCTGGCCTTTCCTGAGGCCACCAGAGCGGGTCCCTGAGGTCCCCGTCGTAACTCGAGAAGACCTGCCGCAACTCGAGAAAATCCAGGAGGTTCTCCCCTCCAGGCGAGATGAGGCCCATTTCCGCTGAGGCGTCTCGAGGCTGATCACACCTCCCCTCTGGAACTTCGAAAGGGTCCTTCACACCCTTGGTGCAAATCAAGAAGTTCCCCGACATACCCGTCTCCACTCGAGAGGAATCACGAGGGTCCCGCCCACATCCAGAGGAGCCCCGTTTCCGCCTCGTAGCTCGAGATGAGGGATCCTTTCCCTGCTTCGTCGGGAAAGAGTTCCCGGCGTTCCCGTCGCATCTCAAGAGGAGGCCCTCTCAACAGGAACGGCGAGAGGAACTCCAGGGTCGTGCCACCATTCCAAGAGTCCCCCAGATGTCTCAGTCCATACCAGAGGAACCTCTTTTTCCTTCACCGGCTCGTCTTTCACGCCTAGGATCGACTCACACCAAGGTGGCACGTGGCACAGCCCTGTGGGAAAGCCTCGTGGGAAAGCCTCGAGGGACAGCCTCGAGGGAAAGCCACAGATCCCTTGATCCACGTGACAGGAAGCGTGACACTACTGCTGCAGCTCGGGAGGAAAGCGCACGTGCATGCCCCCACTCGAGACGAGGCCTGACTCCCCTGGGGAGACTCAGAAGCACCCCAAGATCCATGGCAACACTGGAGAGGAATCCTCAGGTTCCGGCCCCGACTCCACACAAGGACTGAGGCCCCGGCATGGACGGGAGAGGAATCCCGAGAGGTCCCCTAGCAACTCGCATGGGGACTGGCCTTTCGTGAGGCCAACAGAGCGGGTCCCTGAGGTCCCCGTCGTAACTCGAGAAGACCTGCCGCAACTCGAGAAAATCCAGGAGGTTCTCCCCTCCAGGCGAGATGAGGCCCATTTCCGCTGAGGCGTCTCGAGGCTGATCACACCTCCCCTCTGGAACTTCGAAAGGGTCCTTCACACCCTTGGTGCAAATCAAGAAGTTCCCCGACATACCCGTCTCCACTCGAGAGGAATCACGAGGGTCCCGCCCACATCCAGAGGAGCCCCGTTTCCGCCTCGTAGCTCGAGATGAGGGATCCTTTCCCTGCTTCGTCGGGAAAGAGTTCCCGGCGTTCCCGTTCCATCTCAAGAGGAGGCCCTCTCAACAGGAACGGCGAGAGGAACTCCAGGGTCGTGCCACCATTCCAAGAGTCCCCCAGATGTCTCAGTCCATACCAGAGGAACCTCTTTTCCCTTCACCGGCTCGTCTTTCACGCCGAGGATCGACTCACACCAAGGTGGCACGTGGCACAGCCCTGTGGGAAAGCCTCGTGGGAAAGCCTCGAGGGACAGCCTCGAGGGAAAGCCACAGATCACTTGATCCCCGTGACAGGAAGCGTGACACTACTGCTGCAGCTCGGGAGGAAAGCACACGTGCATGCCCCCACTCGAGACGAGGCCTGACTCCCCTGGGGAGACTCAGAAGCACCCCAAGATCCATGGCAACACTGGAGAGGAATCCTCAGGTTCCGGCCCCGACTCCACACAAGGACTGAGGCCCCGGCATGGACGGGAGAGGAATCCCGAGAGGTCCCCTAGCAACTCGCATGGGGTCTGGCCTTTCCTGAGGCCACCAGAGCGGGTCCCTGAGGTCCCCGTCGTAACTCGAGAAGACCTGCCGCAACTCGAGAAAATCCAGGAGGTTCTCCCCTCCAGGCGAGATGAGGCCCATTTCCGCTGAGGCGTCTCGAGGCTGATCACACCTCCCCTCTGGAACTTCGAAAGGGTCCTTCACACCCTTGGTGCAAATCAAGAAGTTCCCCGACATACCCGTCTCCACTCGAGAGGAATCACGAGGGTCCCGCCCACATCCAGAGGAGCCCCGTTTCCGCCTCGTAGCTCGAGATGAGGGATCCTTTCCCTGCTTCGTCGGGAAAGAGTTCCCGGCGTTCCCGTCGCATCTCTAGAGGAGGCCCTCTCAACAGGAACGGCGAGAGGAACTCCAGGGTCGTGCCACCATTCCAAGAGTCCCCCAGATGTCTCAGTCCATTCCAGAGGAAACTCTTTTCCCTTCACCGGCTCGTCTTTCACGCCGAGGATCGACTCACACCCAGGTGGCACGTGGCACAGCCCTGTGGGAAAGCCTCGTGGGAAAGCCTCGAGGGACAGCCTCGAGGGAAAGCCACAGATCCCTTGATCCACGTGACAGGAAGCGTGACACTACTGCTGCAGCTCGGGAGGAAAGCGCACGTGCATGCCCCCACTCGAGACGAGGCCTGACTCCCCTGGGGAGACTCAGAAGCACCCCAAGATCCATGGCAACACTGGAGAGGAATCCTCAGGTTCCGGCCCCGACTCCACACAAGGACTGAGGCCCCGGCATGGACGGGAGAGGAATCCCGAGAGGTCCCCTAGCAACTCGCATGGGGACTGGCCTTTCGTGAGGCCAACAGAGCGGGTCCCTGAGGTCCCCGTCGTAACTCGAGAAGACCTGCCGCAACTCGAGAAAATCCAGGAGGTTCTCCCCTCCAGGCGAGATGAGGCCCATTTCCGCTGAGGCGTCTCGAGGCTGATCACACCTCCCCTCTGGAACTTCGAAAGGGTCCTTCACACCCTTGGTGCAAATCAAGAAGTTCCCCGACATACCCGTCTCCACTCGAGAGGAATCACGAGGGTCCCGCCCACATCCAGAGGAGCCCCGTTTCCGCCTCGTAGCTCGAGATGAGGGATCCTTTCCCTGCTTCGTCGGGAAAGAGTTCCCGGCGTTCCCGTTCCATCTCAAGAGGAGGCCCTCTCAACAGGAACGGCGAGAGGAACTCCAGGGTCGTGCCACCATTCCAAGAGTCCCCCAGATGTCTCAGTCCATACCAGAGGAACCTCTTTTCCCTTCACCGGCTCGTCTTTCACGCCGAGGATCGACTCACACCAAGGTGGCACGTGGCACAGCCCTGTGGGAAAGCCTCGTGGGAAAGCCTCGAGGGACAGCCTCGAGGGAAAGCCACAGATCACTTGATCCCCGTGACAGGAAGCGTGACACTACTGCTGCAGCTCGGGAGGAAAGCACACGTGCATGCCCCCACTCGAGACGAGGCCTGACTCCCCTGGGGAGACTCAGAAGCACCCCAAGATCCATGGCAACACTGGAGAGGAATCCTCAGGTTCCGGCCCCGACTCCACACAAGGACTGAGGCCCCGGCATGGACGGGAGAGGAATCCCGAGAGGTCCCCTAGCAACTCGCATGGGGTCTGGCCTTTCCTGAGGCCACCAGAGCGGGTCCCTGAGGTCCCCGTCGTAACTCGAGAAGACCTGCCGCAACTCGAGAAAATCCAGGAGGTTCTCCCCTCCAGGCGAGATGAGGCCCATTTCCGCTGAGGCGTCTCGAGGCTGATCACACCTCCCCTCTGGAACTTCGAAAGGGTCCTTCACACCCTTGGTGCAAATCAAGAAGTTCCCCGACATACCCGTCTCCACTCGAGAGGAATCACGAGGGTCCCGCCCACATCCAGAGGAGCCCCGTTTCCGCCTCGTAGCTCGAGATGAGGGATCCTTTCCCTGCTTCGTCGGGAAAGAGTTCCCGGCGTTCCCGTCGCATCTCTAGAGGAGGCCCTCTCAACAGGAACGGCGAGAGGAACTCCAGGGTCGTGCCACCATTCCAAGAGTCCCCCAGATGTCTCAGTCCATTCCAGAGGAAACTCTTTTCCCTTCACCGGCTCGTCTTTCACGCCGAGGATCGACTCACACCCAGGTGGCACGTGGCACAGCCCTGTGGGAAAGCCTCGTGGGAAAGCCTCGAGGGACAGCCTCGAGGGAAAGCCACAGATCCCTTGATCCACGTGACAGGAAGCGTGACACTACTGCTGCAGCTCGGGAGGAAAGCGCACGTGCATGCCGCTACTCGAGACGAGGCCTGAATCCCCTGGGGAGACTCAGAAGCACCCCAAGATCCATGGCAACACTGGAGAGGAATCCTCAGGTTCCGGCCCCGAATCCACACAAGGACTGAGGCCCCGGCATGGACGGGAGAGGAATCCCGAGAGGTCCCCTAGCAACTCGCATGGGGACTGGCCTTTCGTGAGGCCAACAGAGCGGGTCCCTGAGGTCCCCGTCGTAACTCGAGAAGACCTGCCGCAACTCGAGAAAATCCAGGAGGTTCTCCCCTCCAGGCGAGATGAGGCCCATTTCCGCTGAGGCGTCTCGAGGCTGATCACACCTCCCCTCTGGAACTTCGAAAGGGTCCTTCACACCCTTGGTGCAAATCAAGAAGTTCCCCGACATACCCGTCTCCACTCGAGAGGAATCACGAGGGTCCCGCCCACATCCAGAGGAGCCCCGTTTCCGCCTCGTAGCTCGAGATGAGGGATCCTTTCCCTGCTTCGTCGGGAAAGAGTTCCCGGCGTTCCCGTCGCATCTCTAGAGGAGGCCCTCTCAACAGGAACGGCGAGAGGAACTCCAGGGTCGTGCCACCATTCCAAGAGTCCCCCAGATGTCTCAGTCCATTCCAGAGGAACCTCTTTTCCCTTCACCGGCTCGTCTTTCACGCCGAGGATCGACTCACACCAAGGTGGCACGTGGCACAGCCCTGTGGGAAAGCCTCGTGGGAAAGCCTCGAGGGACAGCCTCGAGGGAAAGCCACAGATCCCTTGATCCACGTGACAGGAAGCGTGACACTACTGCTGCAGCTCGGGAGGAAAGCGCACGTGCATGCCGCTACTCGAGACGATGCCTGACTCCCCTGGGGAGACTCAGAAGCACCCCAAGATCCATGGCAACACTGGAGAGGAATCCTCAGGTTCCGGCCCCGACTCCACACAAGGACTGAGGCCCCGGCATGGACGGGAGAGGAATCCCGAGAGGTCCCCTAGCAACTCGCATGGGGACTGGCCTTTCCTGAGGCCACCAGAGCGGGTCCCTGAGGTCCCCGTCGTAACTCGAGAAGACCTGCCGCAACTCGAGAAAATCCAGGAGGTTCTCCCCTCCAGGCGAGATGAGGCCCATTTCCGCTGAGGCGTCTCGAGGCTGATCACACCTCCCCTCTGGAACTTCGAAAGGGTCCTTCACACCCTTGGTGCAAATCAAGAAGTTCCCCGACATACCCGTCTCCACTCGAGAGGAATCACGAGGGTCCCGCCCACATCCAGAGGAGCCCCGTTTCCGCCTCGTAGCTCGAGATGAGGGATCCTTTCCCTGCTTCGTCGGGAAAGAGTTCCCGGCGTTCCCGTCGCATCTCAAGAGGAGGCCCTCTCAACAGGAACGGCGAGAGGAACTCCAGGGTCGTGCCACCATTCCAAGAGTCCCCCAGATGTCTCAGTCCATACCAGAGGAACCTCTTTTCCCTTCACCGGCTCGTCTTTCACGCCGAGGATCGACTCACACCAAGGTGGCACGTGGCACAGCCCTGTGGGAAAGCCTCGTGGGAAAGCCTCGAGGGACAGCCTCGAGGGAAAGCCACAGATCCCTTGATCCACGTGACAGGAAGCGTGACACTACTGCTGCAGCTCGGGAGGAAAGCGCACGTGCATGCCCCCACTCGAGACGAGGCCTGACTCCCCTGGGGAGACTCAGAAGCACCCCAAGATCCATGGCAACACTGGAGAGGAATCCTCTGGTTCCGGCCCCGACTCCACACAAGGACTGAGGCCCCGGCATGGACGGGAGAGGAATCCCGAGAGGTCCCCTAGCAACTCGCATGGGGTCTGGCCTTTCCTGAGGCCACCAGAGCGGGTCCCTGAGGTCCCCGTCGTAACTCGAGAAGACCTGCCGCAACTCGAGAAAATCCAGGAGGTTCTCCCCTCCAGGCGAGATGAGGCCCATTTCCGCTGAGGCGTCTCGAGGCTGATCACACCTCCCCTCTGGAACTTCGAAAGGGTCCTTCACACCCTTGGTGCAAATCAAGAAGTTCCCCGACATACCCGTCTCCACTCGAGAGGAATCACGAGGGTCCCGCCCACATCCAGAGGAGCCCCGTTTCCGCCTCGTAGCTCGAGATGAGGGATCCTTTCCCTGCTTCGTCGGGAAAGAGTTCCCGGCGTTCCCGTCGCATCTCAAGAGGAGGCCCTCTCAACAGGAACGGCGAGAGGAACTCCAGGGTCGTGCCACCATTCCAAGAGTCCCCCAGATGTCTCAGTCCATACCAGAGGAACCTCTTTTTCCTTCACCGGCTCGTCTTTCACGCCTAGGATCGACTCACACCAAGGTGGCACGTGGCACAGCCCTGTGGGAAAGCCTCGTGGGAAAGCCTCGAGGGACAGCCTCGAGGGAAAGCCACAGATCCCTTGATCCACGTGACAGGAAGCGTGACACTACTGCTGCAGCTCGGGAGGAAAGCGCACGTGCATGCCCCCACTCGAGACGAGGCCTGACTCCCCTGGGGAGACTCAGAAGCACCCCAAGATCCATGGCAACACTGGAGAGGAATCCTCAGGTTCCGGCCCCGAATCCACACAAGGACTGAGGCCCCGGCATGGACGGGAGAGGAATCCCGAGAGGTCCCCTAGCAACTCGCATGGGGACTGGCCTTTCGTGAGGCCAACAGAGCGGGTCCCTGAGGTCCCCGTCGTAACTCGAGAAGACCTGCCGCAACTCGAGAAAATCCAGGAGGTTCTCCCCTCCAGGCGAGATGAGGCCCATTTCCGCTGAGGCGTCTCGAGGCTGATCACACCTCCCCTCTGGAACTTCGAAAGGGTCCTTCACACCCTTGGTGCAAATCAAGAAGTTCCCCGACATACCCGTCTCCACTCGAGAGGAATCACGAGGGTCCCGCCCACATCCATAGGAGCCCCGTTTCCGCCTCGTAGCTCGAGATGAGGGATCCTTTCCCTGCTTCGTCGGGAAAGAGTTCCCGGCGTTCCCGTTCCATCTCAAGAGGAGGCCCTCTCAACAGGAACGGCGAGAGGAACTCCAGGGTCGTGCCACCATTCCAAGAGTCCCCCAGATGTCTCAGTCCATACCAGAGGAACCTCTTTTCCCTTCACCGGCTCGTCTTTCACGCCGAGGATCGACTCACACCAAGGTGGCACGTGGCACAGCCCTGTGGGAAAGCCTCGTGGGAAAGCCTCGAGGGACAGCCTCGAGGGAAAGCCACAGATCCCTTGATCCACGTGACAGGAAGCGTGACACTACTGCTGCAGCTCGGGAGGAAAGCGCACGTGCATGCCGCTACTCGAGACGATGCCTGACTCCCCTGGGGAGACTCAGAAGCACCCCAAGATCCATGGCAACACTGGAGAGGAATCCTCAGGTTCCGGCCCCGACTCCACACAAGGACTGAGGCCCCGGCATGGACGGGAGAGGAATCCCGAGAGGTCCCCTAGCAACTCGCATGGGGACTGGCCTTTCGTGAGGCCACCAGAGCGGGTCCCTGAGGTCCCCGTCGTAACTCGAGAAGACCTGCCGCAACTCGAGAAAATCCAGGAGGTTCTCCCCTCCAGGCGAGATGAGGCCCATTTCCGCTGAGGCGTCTCGAGGCTGATCACACCTCCCCTCTGGAACTTCGAAAGGGTCCTTCACACCCTTGGTGCAAATCAAGAAGTTCCCCGACATACCCGTCTCCACTCGAGAGGAATCACGAGGGTCCCGCCCACATCCAGAGGAGCCCCGTTTCCGCCTCGTAGCTCGAGATGAGGGATCCTTTCCCTGCTTCGTCGGGAAAGAGTTCCCGGCGTTCCCGTTCCATCTCAAGAGGAGGCCCTCTCAACAGGAACGGCGAGAGGAACTCCAGGGTCGTGCCACCATTCCAAGAGTCCCCCAGATGTCTCAGTCCATACCAGAGGAACCTCTTTTCCCTTCACCGGCTCGTCTTTCACGCCGAGGATCGACTCACACCAAGGTGGCACGTGGCACAGCCCTGTGGGAAAGCCTCGTGGGAAAGCCTCGAGGGACAGCCTCGAGGGAAAGCCACAGATCCCTTGATCCCCGTGACAGGAAGCGTGACACTACTGCTGCAGCTCGGGAGGAAAGCGCACGTGCATGCCCCCACTCGAGACGAGGCCTGACTCCCCTGGGGAGACTCAGAAGCACCCCAAGATCCATGGCAACACTGGAGAGGAATCCTCAGGTTCCGGCCCCGACTCCACACAAGGACTGAGGCCCCGGCATGGACGGGAGAGGAATCCCGAGAGGTCCCCTAGCAACTCGCATGGGGTCTGGCCTTTCCTGAGGCCACCAGAGCGGGTCCCTGAGGTCCCCGTCGTAACTCGAGAAGACCTGCCGCAACTCGAGAAAATCCAGGAGGTTCTCCCCTCCAGGCGAGATGAGGCCCATTTCCGCTGAGGCGTCTCGAGGCTGATCACACCTCCCCTCTGGAACTTCGAAAGGGTCCTTCACACCCTTGGTGCAAATCAAGAAGTTCCCCGACATACCCGTCTCCACTCGAGAGGAATCACGAGGGTCCCGCCCACATCCAGAGGAGCCCCGTTTCCGCCTCGTAGCTCGAGATGAGGGATCCTTTCCCTGCTTCGTCGGGAAAGAGTTCCCGGCGTTCCCGTCGCATCTCAAGAGGAGGCCCTCTCAACAGGAACGGCGAGAGGAACTCCAGGGTCGTGCCACCATTCCAAGAGTCCCCCAGATGTCTCAGTCCATACCAGAGGAACCTCTTTTTCCTTCACCGGCTCGTCTTTCACGCCTAGGATCGACTCACACCAAGGTGGCACGTGGCACAGCCCTGTGGGAAAGCCTCGTGGGAAAGCCTCGAGGGACAGCCTCGAGGGAAAGCCACAGATCCCTTGATCCACGTGACAGGAAGCGTGACACTACTGCTGCAGCTCGGGAGGAAAGCGCACGTGCATGCCCCCACTCGAGACGAGGCCTGACTCCCCTGGGGAGACTCAGAAGCACCCCAAGATCCATGGCAACACTGGAGAGGAATCCTCAGGTTCCGGCCCCGACTCCACACAAGGACTGAGGCCCCGGCATGGACGGGAGAGGAATCCCGAGAGGTCCCCTAGCAACTCGCATGGGGACTGGCCTTTCGTGAGGCCAACAGAGCGGGTCCCTGAGGTCCCCGTCGTAACTCGAGAAGACCTGCCGCAACTCGAGAAAATCCAGGAGGTTCTCCCCTCCAGGCGAGATGAGGCCCATTTCCGCTGAGGCGTCTCGAGGCTGATCACACCTCCCCTCTGGAACTTCGAAAGGGTCCTTCACACCCTTGGTGCAAATCAAGAAGTTCCCCGACATACCCGTCTCCACTCGAGAGGAATCACGAGGGTCCCGCCCACATCCAGAGGAGCCCCGTTTCCGCCTCGTAGCTCGAGATGAGGGATCCTTTCCCTGCTTCGTCGGGAAAGAGTTCCCGGCGTTCCCGTTCCATCTCAAGAGGAGGCCCTCTCAACAGGAACGGCGAGAGGAACTCCAGGGTCGTGCCACCATTCCAAGAGTCCCCCAGATGTCTCAGTCCATACCAGAGGAACCTCTTTTCCCTTCACCGGCTCGTCTTTCACGCCGAGGATCGACTCACACCAAGGTGGCACGTGGCACAGCCCTGTGGGAAAGCCTCGTGGGAAAGCCTCGAGGGACAGCCTCGAGGGAAAGCCACAGATCACTTGATCCCCGTGACAGGAAGCGTGACACTACTGCTGCAGCTCGGGAGGAAAGCACACGTGCATGCCCCCACTCGAGACGAGGCCTGACTCCCCTGGGGAGACTCAGAAGCACCCCAAGATCCATGGCAACACTGGAGAGGAATCCTCAGGTTCCGGCCCCGACTCCACACAAGGACTGAGGCCCCGGCATGGACGGGAGAGGAATCCCGAGAGGTCCCCTAGCAACTCGCATGGGGTCTGGCCTTTCCTGAGGCCACCAGAGCGGGTCCCTGAGGTCCCCGTCGTAACTCGAGAAGACCTGCCGCAACTCGAGAAAATCCAGGAGGTTCTCCCCTCCAGGCGAGATGAGGCCCATTTCCGCTGAGGCGTCTCGAGGCTGATCACACCTCCCCTCTGGAACTTCGAAAGGGTCCTTCACACCCTTGGTGCAAATCAAGAAGTTCCCCGACATACCCGTCTCCACTCGAGAGGAATCACGAGGGTCCCGCCCACATCCAGAGGAGCCCCGTTTCCGCCTCGTAGCTCGAGATGAGGGATCCTTTCCCTGCTTCGTCGGGAAAGAGTTCCCGGCGTTCCCGTCGCATCTCTAGAGGAGGCCCTCTCAACAGGAACGGCGAGAGGAACTCCAGGGTCGTGCCACCATTCCAAGAGTCCCCCAGATGTCTCAGTCCATTCCAGAGGAAACTCTTTTCCCTTCACCGGCTCGTCTTTCACGCCGAGGATCGACTCACACCCAGGTGGCACGTGGCACAGCCCTGTGGGAAAGCCTCGTGGGAAAGCCTCGAGGGACAGCCTCGAGGGAAAGCCACAGATCCCTTGATCCACGTGACAGGAAGCGTGACACTACTGCTGCAGCTCGGGAGGAAAGCGCACGTGCATGCCGCTACTCGAGACGATGCCTGACTCCCCTGGGGAGACTCAGAAGCACCCCAAGATCCATGGCAACACTGGAGAGGAATCCTCAGGTTCCGGCCCCGACTCCACACAAGGACTGAGGCCCCGGCATGGACGGGAGAGGAATCCCGAGAGGTCCCCTAGCAACTCGCATGGGGACTGGCCTTTCGTGAGGCCACCAGAGCGGGTCCCTGAGGTCCCCGTCGTAACTCGAGAAGACCTGCCGCAACTCGAGAAAATCCAGGAGGTTCTTCCCTCCAGGCGAGATGAGGCCCATTTCCGCTGAGGCGTCTCGAGGCTGATCACACCTCCCCTCTGGAACTTCGAAAGGGTCCTTCACACCCTTGGTGCAAATCAAGAAGTTCCCCGACATACCCGTCTCCACTCGAGAGGAATCACGAGGGTCCCGCCCACATCCAGAGGAGCCCCGTTTCCGCCTCGTAGCTCGAGATGAGGGATCCTTTCCCTGCTTCGTCGGGAAAGAGTTCCCGGCGTTCCCGTCGCATCTCAAGAGGAGGCCCTCTCAACAGGAACGGCGAGAGGAACTCCAGGGTCGTGCCACCATTCCAAGAGTCCCCCAGATGTCTCAGTCCATACCAGAGGAACCTCTTTTCCCTTCACCGGCTCGTCTTTCACGCCTAGGATCGACTCACACCAAGGTGGCACGTGGCACAGCCCTGTGGGAAAGCCTCGTGGGAAAGCCTCGAGGGACAGCCTCGAGGGAAAGCCACAGATCCCTTGATCCACGTGACAGGAAGCGTGACACTACTGCTGCAGCTCGGGAGGAAAGCGCACGTGCATGCCCCCACTCGAGACGAGGCCTGACTCCCCTGGGGAGACTCAGAAGCACCCCAAGATCCATGGCAACACTGGAGAGGAATCCTCAGGTTCCGGCCCCGAATCCACACAAGGACTGAGGCCCCGGCATGGACGGGAGAGGAATCCCGAGAGGTCCCCTAGCAACTCGCATGGGGTCTGGCCTTTCCTGAGGCCACCAGAGCGGGTCCCTGAGGTCCCCGTCGTAACTCGAGAAGACCTGCCGCAACTCGAGAAAATCCAGGAGGTTCTCCCCTCCAGGCGAGATGAGGCCCATTTCCGCTGAGGCGTCTCGAGGCTGATCACACCTCCCCTCTGGAACTTCGAAAGGGTCCTTCACACCCTTGGTGCAAATCAAGAAGTTCCCCGACATACCCGTCTCCACTCGAGAGGAATCACGAGGGTCCCGCCCACATCCAGAGGAGCCCCGTTTCCGCCTCGTAGCTCGAGATGAGGGATCCTTTCCCTGCTTCGTCGGGAAAGAGTTCCCGGCGTTCCCGTCGCATCTCAAGAGGAGGCCCTCTCAACAGGAACGGCGAGAGGAACTCCAGGGTCGTGCCACCATTCCAAGAGTCCCCCAGATGTCTCAGTCCATTCCAGAGGAACCTCTTTTCCCTTCACCGGCTCGTCTTTCACGCCGAGGATCGACTCACACCAAGGTGGCACGTGGCACAGCCCTGTGGGAAAGCCTCGTGGGAAAGCCTCGAGGGACAGCCTCGAGGGAAAGCCACAGATCCCTTGATCCACGTGACAGGAAGCGTGACACTACTGCTGCAGCTCGGGAGGAAAGCGCACGTGCATGCCCCCACTCGAGACGAGGCCTGACTCCCCTGGGGAGACTCAGAAGCACCCCAAGATCCATGGCAACACTGGAGAGGAATCCTCAGGTTCCGGCCCCGACTCCACACAAGGACTGAGGCCCCGGCATGGACGGGAGAGGAATCCCGAGAGGTCCCCTAGCAACTCGCATGGGGACTGGCCTTTCCTGAGGCCACCAGAGCGGGTCCCTGAGGTCCCCGTCGTAACTCGAGAAGACCTGCCGCAACTCGAGAAAATCCAGGAGGTTCTCCCCTCCAGGCGAGATGAGGCCCATTTCCGCTGAGGCGTCTCGAGGCTGATCTCACCTCCCCTCTGGAACTTCCAAAGGGTCCTTCACACCCTTGGTGCAAATCAAGAAGTTCCCCGACATACCCGTCTCCACTCGAGAGGAATCACGAGGGTCCCGCCCACATCCAGAGGAGCCCCGTTTCCGCCTCGTAGCTCGAGATGAGGGATCCTTTCCCTGCTTCGTCGGGAAAGAGTTCCCGGCGTTCCCGTCGCATCTCAAGAGGAGGCCCTCTCAACAGGAACGGCGAGAGGAACTCCAGGGTCGTGCCACCATTCCAAGAGTCCCCCAGATGTCTCAGTCCATTCCAGAGGAACCTCTTTTCCCTTCACCGGCTCGTCTTTCACGCCGAGGATCGACTCACACCAAGGTGGCACGTGGCACAGCCCTGTGGGAAAGCCTCGTGGGAAAGCCTCGAGGGACAGCCTCGAGGGAAAGCCACAGATCCCTTGATCCACGTGACAGGAAGCGTGACACTACTGCTGCAGCTCGGGAGGAAAGCGCACGTGCATGCCCCCACTCGAGACGAGGCCTGACTCCCCTGGGGAGACTCAGAAGCACCCCAAGATCCATGGCAACACTGGAGAGGAATCCTCAGGTTCCGGCCCCGACTCCACACAAGGACTGAGGCCCCGGCATGGACGGGAGAGGAATCCCGAGAGGTCCCCTAGCAACTCGCATGGGGACTGGCCTTTCCTGAGGCCACCAGAGCGGGTCCCTGAGGTCCCCGTCGTAACTCGAGAAGACCTGCCGCAACTCGAGAAAATCCAGGAGGTTCTCCCCTCCAGGCGAGATGAGGCCCATTTCCGCTGAGGCGTCTCGAGGCTGATCACACCTCCCCTCTGGAACTTCGAAAGGGTCCTTCACACCCTTGGTGCAAATCAAGAAGTTCCCCGACATACCCGTCTCCACTCGAGAGGAATCACGAGGGTCCCGCCCACATCCAGAGGAGCCCCGTTTCCGCCTCGTAGCTCGAGATGAGGGATCCTTTCCCTGCTTCGTCGGGAAAGAGTTCCCGGCGTTCCCGTCGCATCTCAAGAGGAGGCCCTCTCAACAGGAACGGCGAGAGGAACTCCAGGGTCGTGCCACCATTCCAAGAGTCCCCCAGATGTCTCAGTCCATTCCAGAGGAACCTCTTTTCCCTTCACCGGCTCGTCTTTCACGCCGAGGATCGACTCACACCAAGGTGGCACGTGGCACAGCCCTGTGGGAAAGCCTCGTGGGAAAGCCTCGAGGGACAGCCTCGAGGGAAAGCCACAGATCCCTTGATCCACGTGACAGGAAGCGTGACACTACTGCTGCAGCTCGGGAGGAAAGCGCACGTGCATGCCGCTACTTGAGACGAGGCCTGAGTCCCCTGGGGAGACTCAGAAGCACCCCAAGATCCATGGCAACACTGGAGAGGAATCATCAGGTTCTGGCCCCGAATCCACACAAGGACTGAGGCCCCGGCATGGACGGGAGAGGAATCCCGAGAGGTCCCCTAGCAACTCGCATGGGGACTGGCCTTTCGTGAGGCCACCAGAGCGGGTCCCTGAGGTCCCCGTCGTAACTCGAGAAGACCTGCCGCAACTCGAGAAAATCCAGGAGGTTCTCCCCTCCAGGCGAGATGAGGCCCATTTCCGCTGAGGCGTCTCGAGGCTGATCACACCTCCCATCTGGAACTTCGAAAGGGTCCTTCACACCCTTGGTGCAAATCAAGAAGTTCCCCGACATACCCGTCTCCACTCGAGAGGAATCACGAGGGTCCCGCCCACATCCAGAGGAGCCCCGTTTCCGCCTCGTAGCTCGAGATGAGGGATCCTTTCCCTGCTTCGTCGGGAAAGAGTTCCCGGCGTTCCCGTCGCATCTCAAGAGGAGGCCCTCTCAACAGGAACGGCGAGAGGAACTCCAGGGTCGTGCCACAATTCCAAGAGTCCCCCAGATGTCTCAGTCCATAACAGAGGAACCTCTTTTCCCTTCACCGGCTCGTCTTTCACGCCGAGGATCGACTCACACCAAGGTGGCACGTGGCACAGCCCTGTGGGAAAGCCTCGTGGGAAAGCCTCGAGGGACAGCCTCGAGGGAAAGCCACAGATCCCTTGATCCACGTGACAGGAAGCGTGACACTACTGCTGCAGCTCGGGAGGAAAGCGCACGTGCATGCCCCCACTCGAGACGAGGCCTGACTCCCCTGGGGAGACTCAGAAGCACCCCAAGATCCATGGCAACACTGGAGAGGAATCCTCAGGTTCCGGCCCCGACTCCACACAAGGACTGAGGCCCCGGCATGGACGGGAGAGGAATCCCGAGAGGTCCCCTAGCAACTCGCATGGGGTCTGGCCTTTCCTGAGGCCACCAGAGCGGGTCCCTGAGGTCCCCATCGTAACTCGAGAAGACCTGCCGCAACTCGAGAAAATCCAGGAGGTTCTCCCCTCCAGGCGAGATGAGGCCCATTTCCGCTGAGGCGTCTCGAGGCTGATCACACCTCCCCTCTGGAACTTCGAAAGGGTCCTTCACACCCTTGGTGCAAATCAAGAAGTTCCCCGACATACCCGTCTCCACTCGAGAGGAATCACGAGGGTCCCGCCCACATCCAGAGGAGCCCCGTTTCCGCCTCGTAGCTCGAGATGAGGGATCCTTTCCCTGCTTCGTCGGGAAAGAGTTCCCGGCGTTCCCGTCGCATCTCAAGAGGAGGCCCTCTCAACAGGAACGGCGAGAGGAACTCCAGGGTCGTGCCACCATTCCAAGAGTCCCCCAGATGTCTCAGTCCATTCCAGAGGAACCTCTTTTCCATTCACCGGCTCGTCTTTCACGCCGAGGATCGACTCACACCAAGGTGGCACGTGGCACAGCCCTGTGGGAAAGCCTCGTGGGAAAGCCTCGAGGGACAGCCTCGAGGGAAAGCCACAGATCCCTTGATCCACGTGACAGGAAGCGTGACACTACTGCTGCAGCTCGGGAGGAAAGCGCACGTGCATGCCGCTACTCGAGACGAGGCCTGAATCCCCTGGGGAGACTCAGAAGCACCCCAAGATCCATGGCAACACTGGAGAGGAATCCTCAGGTTCCGGCCCCGAATCCACACAAGGACTGAGGCCCCGGCATGGACGGGAGAGGAATCCCGAGAGGTCCCCTAGCAACTCGCATGGGGACTGGCCTTTCGTGAGGCCAACAGAGCGGGTCCCTGAGGTCCCCGTCGTAACTCGAGAAGACCTGCCGCAACTCGAGAAAATCCAGGAGGTTCTCCCCTCCAGGCGAGATGAGGCCCATTTCCGCTGAGGCGTCTCGAGGCTGATCACACCTCCCCTCTGGAACTTCGAAAGGGTCCTTCACACCCTTGGTGCAAATCAAGAAGTTCCCCGACATACCCGTCTCCACTCGAGAGGAATCACGAGGGTCCCGCCCACATCCATAGGAGCCCCGTTTCCGCCTCGTAGCTCGAGATGAGGGATCCTTTCCCTGCTTCGTCGGGAAAGAGTTCCCGGCGTTCCCGTTCCATCTCAAGAGGAGGCCCTCTCAACAGGAACGGCGAGAGGAACTCCAGGGTCGTGCCACCATTCCAAGAGTCCCCCAGATGTCTCAGTCCATACCAGAGGAACCTCTTTTCCCTTCACCGGCTCGTCTTTCACGCCGAGGATCGACTCACACCAAGGTGGCACGTGGCACAGCCCTGTGGGAAAGCCTCGTGGGAAAGCCTCGAGGGACAGCCTCGAGGGAAAGCCACAGATCCCTTGATCCCCGTGACAGGAAGCGTGACACTACTGCTGCAGCTCGGGAGGAAAGCGCACGTGCATGCCCCCACTCGAGACGAGGCCTGACTCCCCTGGGGAGACTCAGAAGCACCCCAAGATCCATGGCAACACTGGAGAGGAATCCTCAGGTTCCGGCCCCGACTCCACACAAGGACTGAGGCCCCGGCATGGACGGGAGAGGAATCCCGAGAGGTCCCCTAGCAACTCGCATGGGGTCTGGCCTTTCCTGAGGCCACCAGAGCGGGTCCCTGAGGTCCCCGTCGTAACTCGAGAAGACCTGCCGCAACTCGAGAAAATCCAGGAGGTTCTCCCCTCCAGGCGAGATGAGGCCCATTTCCGCTGAGGCGTCTCGAGGCTGATCACACCTCCCCTCTGGAACTTCGAAAGGGTCCTTCACACCCTTGGTGCAAATCAAGAAGTTCCCCGACATACCCGTCTCCACTCGAGAGGAATCACGAGGGTCCCGCCCACATCCAGAGGAGCCCCGTTTCCGCCTCGTAGCTCGAGATGAGGGATCCTTTCCCTGCTTCGTCGGGAAAGAGTTCCCGGCGTTCCCGTCGCATCTCTAGAGGAGGCCCTCTCAACAGGAACGGCGAGAGGAACTCCAGGGTCGTGCCACCATTCCAAGAGTCCCCCAGATGTCTCAGTCCATTCCAGAGGAACCTCTTTTCCCTTCACCGGCTCGTCTTTCACGCCGAGGATCGACTCACACCAAGGTGGCACGTGGCACAGCCCTGTGGGAAAGCCTCGTGGGAAAGCCTCGAGGGACAGCCTCGAGGGAAAGCCACAGATCCCTTGATCCACGTGACAGGAAGCGTGACACTACTGCTGCAGCTCGGGAGGAAAGCGCACGTGCATGCCGCTACTCGAGACGATGCCTGACTCCCCTGGGGAGACTCAGAAGCACCCCAAGATCCATGGCAACACTGGAGAGGAATCCTCAGGGTTCCGGCCCCGACTCCACACAAGGACTGAGGCCCCGGCATGGACGGGAGAGGAATCCCGAGAGGTCCCCTAGCAACTCGCATGGGGTCTGGCCTTTCCTGAGGCCACCAGAGCGGGTCCCTGAGGTCCCCGTCGTAACTCGAGAAGACCTGCCGCAACTCGAGAAAATCCAGGAGGTTCTCCCCTCCAGGCGAGATGAGGCCCATTTCCGCTGAGGCGTCTCGAGGCTGATCACACCTCACCTCTGGAACTTCGAAAGGGTCCTTCACACCCTTGGTGCAAATCAAGAAGTTCCCCGACATACCCGTCTCCACTCGAGAGGAATCACGAGGATCCCGCCCACATCCAGAGGAGCCCCGTTTCCGCCTCGTAGCTCGAGATGAGGGATCCTTTCCCTGCTTCGTCGGGAAAGAGTTCCCGGCGTTCCCGTCGCATCTCACGAGGAGGCCCTCTCAACAGGAACGGCGAGAGGAACTCCAGGGTCGTGCCACCATTCCAAGAGTCCCCCAGATGTCTCAGTCCATTCCAGAGGAACCTCTTTTCCCTTCACCGGCTCGTCTTTCACGCCGAGGATCGACTCACACCAAGGTGGCACGTGGCACAGCCCTGTGGGAAAGCCTCGTGGGAAAGCCTCGAGGGACAGCCTCGAGGGAAAGCCACAGATCCCTTGATCCACGTGACAGGAAGCGTGACACTACTGCTGCAGCTCGGGAGGAAAGCGCACGTGCATGCCCCCACTCGAGACGAGGCCTGACTCCCCTGGGGAGACTCAGAAGCACCCCAAGATCCATGGCAACACTGGAGAGGAATCCTCAGGTTCCGGCCCCGACTCCACACAAGGACTGAGGCCCCGGCATGGACGGGAGAGGAATCCCGAGAGGTCCCCTAGCAACTCGCATGGGGTCTGGCCTTTCCTGAGGCCACCAGAGCGGGTCCCTGAGGTCCCCGTCGTAACTCGAGAAGACCTGCCGCAACTCGAGAAAATCCAGGAGGTTCTCCCCTCCAGGCGAGATGAGGCCCATTTCCGCTGAGGCGTCTCGAGGCTGATCACACCTCACCTCTGGAACTTCGAAAGGGTCCTTCACACCCTTGGTGCAAATCAAGAAGTTCCCCGACATACCCGTCTCCACTCGAGAGGAATCACGAGGATCCCGCCCACATCCAGAGGAGCCCCGTTTCCGCCTCGTAGCTCGAGATGAGGGATCCTTTCCCTGCTTCGTCGGGAAAGAGTTCCCGGCGTTCCCGTCGCATCTCACGAGGAGGCCCTCTCAACAGGAACGGCGAGAGGAACTCCAGGGTCGTGCCACCATTCCAAGAGTCCCCCAGATGTCTCAGTCCATTCCAGAGGAACCTCTTTTCCCTTCACCGGCTCGTCTTTCACGCCGAGGATCGACTCACACCAAGGTGGCACGTGGCACAGCCCTGTGGGAAAGCCTCGTGGGAAAGCCTCGAGGGACAGCCTCGAGGGAAAGCCACAGATCCCTTGATCCACGTGACAGGAAGCGTGACACTACTGCTGCAGCTCGGGAGGAAAGCGCACGTGCATGCCCCCACTCGAGACGAGGCCTGACTCCCCTGGGGAGACTCAGAAGCACCCCAAGATCCATGGCAACACTGGAGAGGAATCCTCAGGTTCCGGCCCCGACTCCACACAAGGACTGAGGCCCCGGCATGGACGGGAGAGGAATCCCGAGAGGTCCCCTAGCAACTCGCATGGGGACTGGGCTTTCCTGAGGCCACCAGAGCGGGTCCCTGAGGTCCCCGTCGTAACTCGAGAAGACCTGCCGCAACTCGAGAAAATCCAGGAGGTTCTCCCCTCCAGGCGAGATGAGGCCCATTTCCGCTGAGGCGTCTCGAGGCTGATCACACCTCCCCTCTGGAACTTCAAAAGGGTCCTTCACACCCTTGGTGCAAATCAAGAAGTTCCCCGACATACCCGTCTCCACTCGAGAGGAATCACGAGGGTCCCGCCCACATCCAGAGGAGCCCCGTTTCCGCCTCGTAGCTCGAGATGAGGGATCCTTTCCCTGCTTCGTCGGGAAAGAGTTCCCGGCGTTCCCGTCGCATCTCAAGAGGAGGCCCTCTCAACAGGAACGGCGAGAGGAACTCCAGGGTTGTGCCACCATTCCAAGAGTCCCCCAGATGTCTCAGTCCATTCCAGAGGAACCTCTTTTCCCTTCACCGGCTCGTCTTTCACGCCGAGGATCGACTCACACCAAGGTGGCACGTGGCACAGCCCTGTGGGAAAGCCTCGTGGGAAAGCCTCGAGGGACAGCCTCGAGGGAAAGCCACAGATCCCTTGATCCACGTGACAGGAAGCGTGACACTACTGCTGCAGCTCGGGAGGAAAGCGCACGTGCATGCCCCCACTCGAGACGAGGCCTGACTCCCCTGGGGAGACTCAGAAGCACCCCAAGATCCATGGCAACACTGGAGAGGAATCCTCAGGTTCCGGCCCCGACTCCACACAAGGACTGAGGCCCCGGCATGGACGGGAGAGGAATCCCGAGAGGTCCCCTAGCAACTCGCATGGGGACTGGGGTTTCCTGAGGCCACCAGAGCGGGTCCCTGAGGTCCCCGTCGTAACTCGAGAAGACCTGCCGCAACTCGAGAAAATCCAGGAGGTTCTCCCCTCCAGGCGAGATGAGGCCCATTTCCGCTGAGGCGTCTCGAGGCTGATCACACCTCCCCTCTGGAACTTCGAAAGGGTCCTTCACACCCTTGGTGCAAATCAAGAAGTTCCCCGACATACCCGTCTCCACTCGAGAGGAATCACGAGGGTCCCGCCCACATCCAGAGGAGCCCCGTTTCCGCCTCGTAGCTCGAGATGAGGGATCCTTTCCCTGCTTCGTCGGGAAAGAGTTCCCGGCGTTCCCGTCGCATCTCAAGAGGAGGCCCTCTCAACAGGAACGGCGAGAGGAACTCCAGGGTCGTGCCACCATTCCAAGAGTCCCCCAGATGTCTCAGTCCATTCCAGAGGAACCTCTTTTCCCTTCACCGGCTCGTCTTTCACGCCGAGGATCGACTCACACCAAGGTGGCACGTGGCACAGCCCTGTGGGAAAGCCTCGTGGGAAAGCCTCGAGGGACAGCCTCGAGGGAAAGCCACAGATCCCTTGATCCACGTGACAGGAAGCGTGACACTACTGCTGCAGCTCGGGAGGAAAGCGCACGTGCATGCCGCCACTCGAGACGAGGCCTGACTCCCCTGGGGAGACTCAGAAGCACCCCAAGATCCATGGCAACACTGGAGAGGAATCCTCAGGTTCCGGCCCCGACTCCACACAAGGACTGAGGCCCCGGCATGGACGGGAGAGGAATCCCGAGAGGTCCCCTAGCAACTCGCATGGGGACTGGGCTTTCCTGAGGCCACCAGAGCGGGTCCCTGAGGTCCCCGTCGTAACTCGAGAAGACCTGCCGCAACTCGAGAAAATCCAGGAGGTTCTCCCCTCCAGGCGAGATGAGGCCCATTTCCGCTGAGGCGTCTCGAGGCTGATCACACCTCCCCTCTGGAACTTCGAAAGGGTCCTTCACACCCTTGGTGCAAATCAAGAAGTTCCCCGACATACCCGTCTCCACTCGAGAGGAATCACGAGGGTCCCGCCCACATCCAGAGGAGCCCCGTTTCCGCCTCGTAGCTCGAGATGAGGGATCCTTTCCCTGCTTCGTCGGGAAAGAGTTCCCGGCGTTCCCGTCGCATCTCAAGAGGAGGCCCTCTCAACAGGAACGGCGAGAGGAACTCCAGGGTCGTGCCACCATTCCAAGAGTCCCCCAGATGTCTCAGTCCATTCCAGAGGAACCTCTTTTCCCTTCACCGGCTCGTCTTTCACGCCGAGGATCGACTCACACCAAGGTGGCACGTGGCACAGCCCTGTGGGAAAGCCTCGTGGGAAAGCCTCGAGGGACAGCCTCGAGGGAAAGCCACAGATCCCTTGATCCACGTGACAGGAAGCGTGACACTACTGCTGCAGCTCGGGAGGAAAGCGCACGTGCATGCCGCCACTCGAGACGAGGCCTGACTCCCCTGGGGAGACTCAGAAGCACCCCAAGATCCATGGCAACACTGGAGAGGAATCCTCAGGTTCCGGCCCCGACTCCACACAAGGACTGAGGCCCCGGCATGGACGGGAGAGGAATCCCGAGAGGTCCCCTAGCAACTCGCATGGGGACTGGGCTTTCCTGAGGCCACCAGAGCGGGTCCCTGAGGTCCCCGTCGTAACTCGAGAAGACCTGCCGCAACTCGAGAAAATCCAGGAGGTTCTCCCCTCCAGGCGAGATGAGGCCCATTTCCGCTGAGGCGTCTCGAGGCTGATCACACCTCCCCTCTGGAACTTCGAAAGGGTCCTTCACACCCTTGGTGCAAATCAAGAAGTTCCCCGACATACCCGTCTCCACTCGAGAGGAATCACGAGGGTCCCGCCCACATCCAGAGGAGCCCCGTTTCCGCCTCGTAGCTCGAGATGAGGGATCCTTTCCCTGCTTCGTCGGGAAAGAGTTCCCGGCGTTCCCGTCGCATCTCAAGAGGAGGCCCTCTCAACAGGAACGGCGAGAGGAACTCCAGGGTCGTGCCACCATTCCAAGAGTCCCCCAGATGTCTCAGTCCATTCCAGAGGAACCTCTTTTCCCTTCACCGGCTCGTCTTTCACGCCGAGGATCGACTCACACCAAGGTGGCACGTGGCACAGCCCTGTGGGAAAGCCTCGTGGGAAAGCCTCGAGGGACAGCCTCGAGGGAAAGCCACAGATCCCTTGATCCACGTGACAGGAAGCGTGACACTACTGCTGCAGCTCGGGAGGAAAGCGCACGTGCATGCCCCCACTCGAGATGAGGCCTGACTCCCCTGGGGAGACTCAGAAGCACCCCAAGATCCATGGCAACACTGGAGAGGAATCCTCAGGTTCCGGTCCCGACTCCACACAAGGACTGAGGCCCCGGCATGGACGGGAGAGGAATCCTGAGAGGTCCCCTAGCAACTCGCATGGGGACTGGGCTTTCCTGAGGCCACCAGAGCGGGTCCCTGAGGTCCCCGTCGTAACTCGAGAAGACCTGCCGCAACTCGAGAAAATCCAGGAGGTTCTCCCCTCCAGGCGAGATGAGGCCCATTTCCGCTGAGGCGTCTCGAGGCTGATCACACCTCCCCTCTGGAACTTCGAAAGGGTCCTTCACACCCTTGGTGCAAATCAAGAAGTTCCCCGACATACCCGTCTCCACTCGAGAGGAATCACGAGGGTCCCGCCCACATCCAGAGGAGCCCCGTTTCCGCCTCGTAGCTCGAGATGAGGGATCCTTTCCCTGCTTCGTCGGGAAAGAGTTCCCGGCGTTCCCGTCGCATCTCAAGAGGAGGCCCTCTCAACAGGAACGGCGAGAGGAACTCCAGGGTCGTGCCACCATTCCAAGAGTCCCCCAGATGTCTCAGTCCATTCCAGAGGAACCTCTTTTCCCTTCACCGGCTCGTCTTTCACGCCGAGGATCGACTCACACCAAGGTGGCACGTGGCACAGCCCTGTGGGAAAGCCTCGTGGGAAAGCCTCGAGGGACAGCCTCGAGGGAAAGCCACAGATCCCTTGATCCACGTGACAGGAAGCGTGACACTACTGCTGCAGCTCGGGAGGAAAGCGCACGTGCATGCCACTACTCGAGACGAGGCCTAACTCCCCTGGGGAGACTCAGAAGCACCCCAAGATCCATGGCAACACTGGAGAGGAATCCTCAGGTTCCGGCCCCGAATCCACACAAGGACTGAGGCCCCGGCATGGACGGGAGAGGAATCCCGAGAGGTCCCCTAGCAACTCGCATGGGGACTGGCCTTTCGTGAGGCCACCAGAGCGGGTCCCTGAGGTCCCCGTCGTAACTCGAGAAGACCTGCCGCAACTCGAGAAAATCCAGGAGGTTCTCCCCTCCAGGCGAGATGAGGCCCATTTCCGCTGAGGCGTCTCGAGGCTGATCACACCTCCCCTCTGGAACTTCGAAAGGGTCCTTCACACCCTTGGTGCAAATCAAGAAGTTCCCCGACATACCCGTCTCCACTCGAGAGGAATCACGAGGGTCCCGCCCACATCCAGAGGAGCCCCGTTTCCGCCTCGTAGCTCGAGATGAGGGATCCTTTCCCTGCTTCGTCGGGAAAGAGTTCCCGGCGTTCCCGTCGCATCTCAAGAGGAGGCCCTCTCAACAGGAACGGCGAGAGGAACTCCAGGGTCGTGCCACCATTCCAAGAGTCCCCCAGATGTCTCAGTCCATACCAGAGGAACCTCTTTTTCCTTCACCGGCTCGTCTTTCACGCCGAGGATCGACTCACACCAAGGTGGCACGTGGCACAGCCCTGTGGGAAAGCCTCGTGGGAAAGCCTCGAGGGACATCCTCGAGGGAAAGCCACAGATCCCTTGATCCACGTGACAGGAAGCGTGACACTACTGCTGCAGCTCGGGAGGAAAGCGCACGTGCATGCCCCCACTCGAGACGAGGCCTGACTCCCCTGGGGAGACTCAGAAGCACCCCAAGATCCATGGCAACACTGGAGAGGAATCCTCAGGTTCCGGCCCCGACTCCACACAAGGACTGAGACCCCGGCATGGACGGGAGAGGAATCCCGAGAGGTCCCCTAGCAAATCGCATGGGGTCTGGCCTTTCCTGAGGCCACCAGAGCGGGTCCCTGAGGTCCCCGTCGTAACTCGAGAAGACCTGCCGCAACTCGAGAAAATCCAGGAGGTTCTCCCCTCCAGGCGAGATGAGGCCCATTTCCGCTGAGGCGTCTCGAGGCTGATCACACCTCACCTCTGGAACTTCCAAAGGGTCCTTCACACCCTTGGTGCAAATCAAGAAGTTCCCCGACATACCCGTCTCCACTCGAGAGGAATCACGAGGGTCACGCCCACATCCAGAGGAGCCCCGTTTCCGCCTCGTAGCTCGAGATGAGGGATCCTTTCCCTGTTTCGTCGGGAAAGAGTTCCCGGCGTTCCCGTCGCATCTCAAGAGGAGGCCCTCTGAACAGGAACGGCGAGAGGAACTCCAGGGTCGTGCCACCATTCCAAGAGTCCACCAGATGTCTCAGTCCATTCCAGAGGAACCTCTTTTCCCTTCACCGGCTCGTCTTTCACGCCGAGGATCGACTCACACCAAGGTGGCACGTGGCACAGCCCTGTGGGAAAGCCTCGTGGGAAAGCCTCGAGGGACAGCCTCGAGGGAAAGCCACAGATCCCTTGATCCACGTGACAGGAAGCGTGACACTACTGCTGCAGCTCGGGAGGAAAGCGCACGTGCATGCCGCCACTCGAGACGAGGCCTGACTCCCCTGGGGAGACTCAGAAGCACCCCAAGATCCATGGCAACACTGGAGAGGAATCCTCAGGTTCCGGCCCCGACTCCACACAAGGACTGAGGCCCCGGCATGGACGGGAGAGGAATCCCGAGAGGTCCCCTAGCAACTCGCATGGGGACAGGCCTTTCGTGAGGCTACCAGAGCGGGTCCCTGAGGTCCCCGTCGTAACTCGAGAAGACCTGCCGCAACTCGAGAAAATCCAGGAGGTTCTCCCCTCCAGGCGAGATGAGGCCCATTTCCGCTGAGGCGTCTCGAGGCTGATCACACCTCCCCTCTGGAACTTCGAAAGGGTCCTTCACACCCTTGGTGCAAATCAAGAAGTTCCCCGACATACCCGTCTCCACTCGAGAGGAATAACGAAGGTCCCGCTCACATCCAGAGGAGCCCCGTTTCCGCCTCGTAGCTCGAGATGAGGGATCCTTTCCCTGCTTCGTCGGGAAAGAGTTCCCGGCGTTCCCGTCGCATCTCAAGAGGAGGCCCTCTCAACAGGAACGGCGAGAGGAACTCCAGGGTCGTGCCACCATTCCAAGAGTCCCCCAGATGTCTCAGTCCATACCAGAGGAACCTCTTTTCCCTTCACCGGCTCGTCTTTCACGCCGAGGATCGACTCACACCAAGGTGGCACGTGGCACAGCCCTGTGGGAAAGCCTCGTGGGAAAGCCTCGAGGGACAGCCTCGAGGGAAAGCCACAGATCCCTTGATCCACGTGACAGGAAGCGTGACACTACTGCTGCAGCTCGGGAGGAAAGCGCACGTGCATGCCCCCACTCGAGACGAGGCCTGACTCCCCTGGGGAGACTCAGAAGCACCCCAAGATCCATGGCAACACTGGAGAGGAATCCTCAGGTTCCGGCCCCGACTCCACACAAGGACTGAGGCCCCGGCATGGACGGGAGAGGAATCCCGAGAGGTCCCCTAGCAACTCGCATGGGGACTGGGCTTTCCTGAGGCCACCAGAGCGGGTCCCTGAGGTCCCCGTCGTAACTCGAGAAGACCTGCCGCAACTCGAGAAAATCCAGGAGGTTCTCCCCTCCAGGCGAGATGAGGCCCATTTCCGCTGAGGCGTCTCGAGGCTGATCACACCTCCCCTCTGGAACTTCCAAAGGGTCCTTCACACCCTTGGTGCAAATCAAGAAGTTCCCCGACATACCCGTCTCCACTCGAGAGGAATCACGAGGGTCCCGCCCACATCCAGAGGAGCCCCGTTTCCGCCTCGTAGCTCGACATGAGGGATCCTTTCCCTGCTTCGTCGGGAAAGAGTTCCCGGCGTTCCCGTCGCATCTCAAGAGGAGGCCCTCTCAACAGGAACGGCGAGAGGAACTCCAGGGTCGTGCCACCATTCCAAGAGTCCCCCAGATGTCTCAGTCCATTCCAGAGGAACCTCTTTTCCCTTCACCGGCTCGTCTTTCACGCCGAGGATCGACTCACACCAAGGTGGCACGTGGCACAGCCCTGTGGGAAAGCCTCGTGGGAAAGCCTCGAGGGACAGCCTCGAGGGAAAGCCACAGATCCCTTGATCCACGTGACAGGAAGCGTGACACTACTGCTGCAGCTCGGGAGGAAAGCGCACGTGCATGCCGCTACTCGAGACGAGGCCTGACTCCCCTGGGGAGACTCAGAAGCACCCCAAGATCCATGGCAACACTGGAGAGGAATCCTCAGGTTCCGGCCCCGAATCCACACAAGGACTGAGGGCCCGGCATGGACGGGAGAGGAATCCCGAGAGGTCCCCTAGCAACTCGCATGGGGACTGGCCTTTCCTGAGGCCACCAGAGCGGGTCCCTGAGGTCCCCGTCGTAACTCGAGAAGACCTGCCGCAACTCGAGAAAATCCAGGAGGTTCTCCCCTCCAGGCGAGATGAGGCCCATTTCCGCTGAGGCGTCTCGAGGCTGATCACACCTCCCCTCTGGAACTTCGAAAGGGTCCTTCACACCCTTGGTGCAAATCAAGAAGTTCCCCGACATACCCGTCTCCACTCGAGAGGAATCACGAGGGTCCCGCCCACATCCAGAGGAGCCCCGTTTCCGCCTCGTAGCTCGAGATGAGGGATCCTTTCCCTGCTTCGTCGGGAAAGAGTTCCCGGCGTTCCCGTCGCATCTCAAGAGGAGGCTCTCTCAACAGGAACGGCGAGAGGAACTCCAGGGTCGTGCCACCATTCCAAGAGTCCCCCAGATGTCTCAGTCCATACCAGAGGAACCTCTTTTCCCTTCACCGGCTCGTCTTTCACGCCGAGGATCGACTCACAACAAGGTGGCACGTGGCACAGCCCTGTGGGAAAGCCTCGTGGGAAAGCCTCGAGGGACAGCCTCGAGGGAAAGCCACAGATCCCTTGATCCACGTGACAGGAAGCGTGACACTACTGCTGCAGCTCGGGAGGAAAGCGCACGTGCATGCCCCCACTCGAGACGAGGCCTGACTCCCCTGGGGAGACTCAGAAGCACCCCAAGATCCATGGCAACACTGGAGAGGAATCCTCAGGTTCCGGGGCGACTCCACACAAGGACTGAGGCCCCGGCATGGACGGGAGAGGAATCCCGAGAGGTCCCCTAGCAACTCGCATGGGGTCTGGCCTTTCCTGAGGCCACCAGAGCGGGTCCCTGAGGTCCCCGTCGTAACTCGAGAAGACCTGCCGCAACTCGAGAAAATCCAGGAGGTTCTCCCCTCCAGGCGAGATGAGGCCCATTTCCGCTGAGGCGTCTCGAGGCTGATCACACCTCCCCTCTGGAACTTCGAAAGGGTCCTTCACACCCTTGGTGCAAATCAAGAAGTTCCCCGACATACCCGTCTCCACTCGAGAGGAATCACGAGGGTCCCGCCCACATCCAGAGGAGCCCCGTTTCCGCCTCGTAGCTCGAGATGAGGGATCCTTTCCCTGCTTCGTCGGGAAAGAGTTCCCGGCGTTCCCGTCGCATCTCAAGAGGAGGCCCTCTCAACAGGAACGGCGAGAGGAACTCCAGGGTCGTGCCACCATTCCAAGAGTCCCCCAGATGTCTCAGTCCATTCCAGAGGAACCTCTTTTCCCTTCACCGGCTCGTCTTTCACGCCGAGGATCGACTCACACCAAGGTGGCACGTGGCACAGCCCTGTGGGAAAGCCTCGTGGGAAAGCCTCGAGGGACAGCCTCGAGGGAAAGCCACAGATCCCTTGATCCACGTGTCAGGAAGCGTGACACTACTGCTGCAGCTCGGGAGGAAAGCGCACGTGCATGCCGCTACTCGAGACGAGGCCTGACTCCCCTGGGGAGACTCAGAAGCACCCCAAGATCCATGGCAACACTGGAGAGGAATCCTCAGGTTCCGGCCCCGACTCCACACAAGGACTGAGGCCCCGGCATGGACGGGTGAGGAACCCCGAGAGGTCCCCTAGCAACTCGCATGGGGACTGGCCTTTCGTGAGGCCACCAGAGCGGGTCCCTGAGGTCCCCGTCGTAACTCGAGAAGACCTGCCGCAACTCGAGAAAATCCAGGAGGTTCTCCCCTCCAGGCGAGATGAGGCCCATTTCCGCTGAGGCGTCTCGAGGCTGATCACACCTCCCCTCTGGAACTTCGAAAGGGTCCTTCACACCCTTGGTGCAAATCAAGAAGTTCCCCGACATACCCGTCTCCACTCGAGAGGAATCACGAGGGTCCCGCCCACATCCAGAGGAGCCCCGTTTCCGCCTCGTAGCTCGAGATGAGGGATCCTTTCCCTGCTTCGTCGGGAAAGAGTTCCCGGCGTTCCCGTCGCATCTCAAGAGGAGGCCCTCTCAACAGGAACGGCGAGAGGAACTCCAGGGTCGTGCCACCATTCCAAGAGTCCCCCAGATGTCTCAGTCCATTCCAGAGGAACCTCTTTTCCCTTCACCTGCTCGTCTTTCACGCCGAGGATCGACTCACACCAAGGTGGCACGTGGCACAGCCCTGTGGGAAAGCCTCGTGGGAAAGCCTCGAGGGACAGCCTCGAGGGAAAGCCACAGATCCCTTGATCCACGTGACAGGAAGCGTGACACTACTGCTGCAGCTCGGGAGGAAAGCGCACGTGCATGCCCCCACTCGAGACGAGGCCTGACTCCCCTGGGGAGACTCAGAAGCACCCCAAGATCCATGGCAACACTGGAGAGGAATCCTCAGGTTCCGGCCCCGACTCCACACAAGGACTGAGACCCCGGCATGGACGGGAGAGGAATCCCGAGAGGTCCCCTAGCAACTCGCATGGGGTCTGGCCTTTCCTGAAGCCACCAGAGCGGGTCCCTGAGGTCCCCGTCGTAACTCGAGAAGACCTGCCGCAACTCGAGAAAATCCAGGAGGTTCTCCCCTCCAGGCGAGATGAGGCCCATTTCCGCTGAGGCGTCTCGAGGCTGATCACACCTCCCCTCTGGAACTTCGAAAGGGTCCTTCACACCCTTGGTGCAAATCAAGAAGTTCCCCGATCTAGCCGTCTCCACTCGAGAGGAATCACGAGGGTCCCGCCCACATCCAGAGGAGCCCCGTTTCCGCCTCGTAGCTCGAGATGAGGGATCCTTTCCCTGCTTCGTCGGGAAAGAGTTCCCGGCGTTCCCGTCGCATCTCAAGAGGAGGCCCTCTCAACAGGAACGGCGAGAGGAACTCCAGGGTCGTGCCACCATTCCAAGAGTCCCCCAGATGTCTCAGTCCATTCCAGAGGAACCTCTTTTCCCTTCACCGGCTCGTCTTTCACGCCGAGGATCGACTCACACCAAGGTGGCACGTGGCACAGCCCTGTGGGAAAGCCTCGTGGGAAAGCCTCGAGGGACAGCCTCGAGGGAAAGCCACAGATCCCTTGATCCACGTGACAGGAAGCGTGACACTACTGCTGCAGCTCGGGAGGAAAGCGCACGTGCATGCCCCCACTCGAGACGAGGCCTGACTCCCCTGGGGAGACTCAGAAGCACCCCAAGATCCATGGCAACACTGGAGAGGAATCCTCAGGTTCCGGCCCCGACTCCACACAAGGACTGAGGCCCCGGCATGGACGGGAGAGGAATCCCGAGAGGTCCCCTAGCAACTCGCATGGGGTCTGGCCTTTCCTGAGGCCACCAGAGCGGGTCCCTGAGGTCCCCGTCGTAACTCGAGAAGACCTGCCGCAACTCGAGAAAATCCAGGAGGTTCTCCCCTCCAGGCGAGATGAGGCCCATTTCCGCTGAGGCGTCTCGAGGCTGATCACACCTCCCCTCTGGAACTTCGAAAGGGTCCTTCACACCCTTGGTGCAAATCAAGAAGTTCCCCGATCTAGCCGTCTCCACTCGAGAGGAATCACGAGGGTCCCGCCCACATCCAGAGGAGCCCCGTTTCCGCCTCGTAGCTCGAGATGAGGGATCCTTTCCCTGCTTCGTCGGGAAAGAGTTCCCGGCGTTCCCGTCGCATCTCAAGAGGAGGCCCTCTCAACAGGAACGGCGAGAGGAACTCCAGGGTCGTGCCACCATTCCAAGAGTCCCCCAGATGTCTCAGTCCATTCCAGAGGAACCTCTTTTCCCTTCACCGGCTCGTCTTTCACGCCGAGGATCGACTCACACCAAGGTGGCACGTGGCACAGCCCTGTGGGAAAGCCTCGTGGGAAAGCCTCGAGGGACAGCCTCGAGGGAAAGCCACAGATCCCTTGATCCACGTGACAGGAAGCGTGACACTACTGCTGCAGCTCGGGAGGAAAGCGCACGTGCATGCCCCCACTCGAGACGAGGCCTGACTCCCCTGGGGAGACTCAGAAGCACCCCAAGATCCATGGCAACACTGGAGAGGAATCCTCAGGTTCCGGCCCCGACTCCACACAAGGACTGAGGCCCCGGCATGGACGGGAGAGGAATCCCGAGAGGTCCCCTAGCAACTCGCATGGGGTCTGGCCTTTCCTGAGGCCACCAGAGCGGGTCCCTGAGGTCCCCGTCGTAACTCGAGAAGACCTGCCGCAACTCGAGAAAATCCAGGAGGTTCTCCCCTCCAGGCGAGATGAGGCCCATTTCCGCTGAGGCGTCTCGAGGCTGATCACACCTCACCTCTGGAACTTCGAAAGGGTCCTTCACACCCTTGGTGCAAATCAAGAAGTTCCCCGACCTAGCCGTCTCCACTCTAGAGGGATTACGAGGGTCCCGCCCACATCCAGAGGAGCCCCGTTTCCGCCTCGTAGCTCGAGATGAGGGATCCTTTCCCTGCTTCGTCGGGAAAGAGTTCCCGGCGTTCCCGTCGCATCTCAAGAGGAGGCCCTCTCAACAGGAACGGCGAGAGGAACTCCAGGGTCGTGCCACCATTCCAAGAGTCCCCCAGATGTCCCAGTCCATTCCAGAGGAACCTCTTTTCCCTTCACCGGCTCGTCTTTCACGCCGAGGATCGACTCACACCAAGGTGGCACGTGGCACAGCCCTGTGGGAAAGCCTCGTGGGACAGCCTCGAGGGACAGCCTCGAGGGAAAGCCACAGATCCCTTGATCCACGTGACAGGAAGCGTGACACTACTGCTGCAGCTCGGGAGGAAAGCGCACGTGCATGCCGCCACTCGAGACGAGGCCTGACTCCCCTGGGGAGACTCAGAAGCACCCCAAGAAACATGGCAACACTGGAGAGGAATCCTCAGGTTCCGGCCCCGACTCCACACAAGGACTGAGGCCCCGGCATGGACGGGAGAGGAATCCCGAGAGGTCCCCTAGCAACTCGCATGGGGACTGGCCTTTCCTGAGGCCACCAGAGCGGGTCTCTGAGGTCCCCGTCGTAACTCGAGAAGACCTGCCGCAACTCGAGAAAATCCAGGAGGTTCTCCCCTCCAGGCGAGATGAGGCCCATTTCCGCTGAGGCGTCTCGAGGCTGATCACACCTCACCTCTGGAACTTCGAAAGGGTCCTTCACACCCTTGGTGCAAATCAAGAAGTTCCCCGACATACCCGTCTCCACTCGAGAGGAATCACGAGGGTCCCCCCCACATCCAGAGGAGCCCCGTTTCCGCCTCGTAGCTCGAGATGAGGGATCCTTTCCCTGCTTCGTCGGGAAAGAGTTCCCGGCGTTCCCGTCGCATCTCAAGAGGAGGCCCTCTCAACAGGAACGGCGAGAGGAACTCCAGGGTCGTGCCACCATTCCAAGAGTCCCCCAGATGTCTCAGTCCATACCAGAGGAACCTCTTTTCCCTTCACCGGCTCGTCTTTCACGCCGAGGATCGACTTACACCAAGGTGGCACGTGGCACAGCCCTGTGGGAAAGCCTCGTGGGAAAGCCTCGAGGGACAGCCTCGAGGGAAAGCCACAGATCCCTTGATCCACGTGACAGGAAGCGTGACACTACTGCTGCAGCTCGGGAGGAAAGCGCACGTGCATGCCCCCACTCGAGACGAGGCCTGACTCCCCTGGGGAGACTCAGAAGCACCCCAAGATCCATGGCAACACTGGAGAGGAATCCTCAGGTTCCGGCCCCGACTCCACACAAGGACTGAGGCCCCGGCATGGACGGGAGAGGAATCCCGAGATGCCCCCTAGCAACTCGCATGGGGACTGGCCTTTCCTGAGGCCACCAGAGCGGGTCCCTGAGGTCCCCGTCGTAACTCGAGAAGACCTGCCGCAACTCGAGAAAATCCAGGAGGTTCTCCCCTCCAGGCGAGATGAGGCCCATTTCCGCTGAGGCGTCTCGAGGCTGATCACACCTCACCTCTGGAACTTCCAAAGGGTCCTTCACATCCTTGGTGCAAATCAAGAAGTTCCCCGACCTAGCCGTCTCCACTCGAGAGGAATCACGAGGGTCACGCCCACATCCAGAGGAGCCCCGTTTCCGCCTCGTAGCTCGAGATGAGGGATCCTTTCCCTGCTTCGTCGGGAAAGAGTTCCCGGCGTTCCCGTCGCATCTCAAGAGGAGGCCCTCTCAACAGGAACGGCGAGAGGAACTCCAGGGTCGTGCCACCATTCCAAGAGTCCCCCAGATGTCTCAGTCCATTCCAGAGGAACCTCTTTTCCCTTCACCGGCTCGTCTTTCACGCCGAGGATCGACTCACACCAAGGTGGCACGTGGCACAGCCCTGTGGGAAAGCCTCGTGGGAAAGCCTCGAGGGACAGCCTCGAGGGAAAGCCACAGATCCCTTGATCCACGTGACAGGAAGCGTGACACTACTGCTGCAGTTCGGGAGGAAAGCGCACGTGCATGCCCCCACTCGAGACGAGGCCTGACTCCCCTGGGGAGACTCAGAAGCACCCCAAGATCCATGGCAACACTGGAGAGGAATCCTCAGGTTCCGGCCCCGACTCCACACAAGGACTGAGGCCCCGGCATGGACGGGAGAGGAATCCCGAGAGGTCCCCTAGCAACTCGCATGGGGTCTGGCCTTTCCTGAGGCCACCAGAGCGGGTCCCTGAGGTCCCCGTCGTAACTCGAGAAGACCTGCCGCAACTCGAGAAAATCCAGGAGGTTCTCCCCTCCAGGCGAGATGAGGCCCATTTCCGCTGAGGCGTCTCGAGGCTGATCACACCTCACCTCTGGAACTTCGAAAGGGTCCTTCACACCCTTGGTGCAAATCAAGAAGTTCCCCGACATACCCGTCTCCACTCGAGAGGAATCACGAGGGTCCCGCCCACATCCAGAGGAGCCCCGTTTCCGCCTCGTAGCTCGAGATGAGGGATCCTTTCCCTGCTTCGTCGGGAAAGAGTTCCCGGCGTTCCCGTCGCATCTCAAGAGGAGGCCCTCTCAACAGGAACGGCGAGAGGAACTCCAGGGTCGTGCCACCATTCCAAGAGTCCCATAGATGTCTCAGTCCATTCCAGAGGAACCTCTTTTCCCTTCACCGGCTCGTCTTTCACGCCGAGGATCGACTCACACCAAGGTGGCACGTGGCACAGCCCTGTGGGAAAGCCTCGTGGGAAAGCCTCGAGGGACAGCCTCGAGGGAAAGCCACAGATTCCTTGATCCACGTGACAGGAAGCGTGACACTACTGCTGCAGCTCGGGAGGAAAGCGCACGTGCATGCCGCCACTCGAGACGAGGCCTGACTCCCCTGGGGAGACTCAGAAGCACCCCAAGATCCATGGCAACACTGGAGAGGAATCCTCAGGTTCCGGCCCCGACTCCACACAAGGACTGAGGCCCCGGCATGGACGGGAGAGGAATCCCGAGAGGTCCCCTAGCAACTCGCATGGGGACTGGCCTTTCGTGAGGCTTCCAGAGCGGGTCCCTGAGGTCCCCGTCGTAACTCGAGAAGACCTGCCGCAACTCAAGAAAATCCAGGAGGTTCTCCCCTCCAGGCGAGATGAGGCCCATTTCCGCTGAAGCGTCTCGAGGCTGATCACACCTCACCTCTGGAACTTCGAAAGGGTCCTTCACACCCTTGGTGCAAATCAAGAAGTTCCCCGACATACCCGTCTCCACTCGAGAGGAATCACGAGGGTCCCGCCCACATCCAGAGGAGCCCCGTTTCCGCCTCGTAGCTCGAGATGAGGGATCCTTTCCCTGCTTCGTCGGGAAAGAGTTCCCGGCGTTCCCGTCGCATCTCAAGAGGAGGCCCTCTCAACAGGAACGGCGAGAGGAACTCCAGGGTCGTGCCACCATTCCAAGAGTCCCCCAGATGTCTCAGTCCATTCCAGAGGAACCTCTTTTCCCTTCACCGGCTCGTCTTTCACGCCGAGGATCGACTCACACCAAGGTGGCACGTGGCACAGCCCTGTGGGAAAGCCTCGTGGGAAAGCCTCGAGGGACAGCCTCGAGGGAAAGCCACAGATCCCTTGATCCACGTGACAGGAAGCGTGACACTACTGCTGCAGCTCGGGAGGAAAGCGCACGTGCATGCCCCCACTCGAGACGAGGCCTGACTCCCCTGGGGAGACTCAGAAGCACCCCAAGATCCATGGCAACACTGGAGAGGAATCCTCAGGTTCCGGCCCCGACTCCACACAAGGACTGAGGCCCCGGCATGGACGGGAGAGGAATCCCGAGAGGTCCCCTAGCAACTCGCATGGGGACTGGCCTTTCGTGAGGCTACCAGAGCGGGTCCCTGAGGTCCCCGTCGTAACTCGAGAAGACCTGCCGCAACTCGAGAAAATCCAGGAGGTTCTCCCCTCCAGGCGAGATGAGGCCCATTTCCGCTGAGGCGTCTCGAGGCTGATCACACCTCACCTCTGGAACTTTGAAAGGGTCCTTCACACCCTTGGTGCAAATCAAGAAGTTCCCCGACATACCCGTCTCCACTCGAGAGGAATCACGAGGGTCCCGCCCACATCCAGAGGAGACCCGTTTCCGCCTCGTAGCTCGAGATGAGGGATCCTTTCCCTGCTTCATCGGGAAAGAGTTCCCGGCGTTCCCGTCGCATCTCAAGAGGAGGCCCTCTCAACAGGAACGGCGAGAGGAACTCCAGGGTCGTGCCACCATTCCAAGAGTCCCCCAGATGTCTCAGTCCATTCCAGAGGAACCTCTTTTCCCTTCACCGGCTCGTCTTTCACGCCGAGGATCGACTCACACCAAGGTGGCACGTGGCACAGCCCTGTGGGAAAGCCTCGTGGGAAAGCCTCGAGGGACAGCCTCGAGGGAAAGCCACAGATCCCTTGATCCACGTGACAGGAAGCGTGACACTACTGCTGCAGCTCGGGAGGAAAGCGCACGTGCATGCCCCCACTCGAGACGAGGCCTGACTCCCCTGGGGAGACTCAGAAGCACCCCAAGATCCATGGCAACACTGGAGAGGAATCCTCAGGTTCCGGCCCCGACTCCACACAAGGACTGAGGCCCCGGCATGGACGGGAGAGGAATCCCGAGAGGTCCCCTAGCAACTCGCATGGGGACTGGCCTTTCGTGAGGCTACCAGAGCGGGTCCCTGAGGTCCCCGTCGTAACTCGAGAAGACCTGCCGCAACTCGAGAAAATCCAGGAGGTTCTCCCCTCCAGGCGAGATGAGGCCCATTTCCGCTGAGGCGTCTCGAGGCTGATCACACCTCCCCTCTGGAACTTCGAAAGGGTCCTTCACACCCTTGGTGCAAATCAAGAAGTTCCCCGACCTAGCCGTCTCCACTCGACAGGAATCACGAGGGTCCCGCCCACATCCAGAGGAGCCCCGTTTCCGCCTCGTAGCTCGAGATGAGGGATCCTTTCCCTGCTTCGTCGGGAAAGAGTTCCCGGCGTTCCCGTCGCATCTCAAGAGGAGGCCCTCTCAACAGGAACGGCGAGAGGAACTCCAGGGTCGTGCCACCATTCCAAGAGTCCCCCAGATGTCTCAGTCCATTCCAGAGGAACCTCTTTTCCCTTCACCGCCTCGTCTTTCACACCGAGGATCGACTCACACCAAGGTGGCACGTGGCACAGCCCTGTGGGAAAGCCTCGTGGGAAAGCCTCGAGGGACAGCCTCGAGGGAAAGCCACAGATCCCTTGATCCACGTGACAGGAAGCGTGACACTACTGCTGCAGCTCGGGAGGAAAGCGCACGTGCATGCCGCCACTCGAGACGAGGCCTGACTCCCCTGGTGAGACTCAGAAGCACCCCAAGATCCATGGCAACACTGGAGAGGAATCCTCAGGTTCCGGCCCCGACTCCACACAAGGACTGAGGCCCCGGCATGGACGGGAGAGGAATCCCGAGAGGTCCCCTAGCAACTCGCATGGGGACTGGCCTTTCGTGAGGCTACCAGAGCGGGTCCCTGAGGTCCCCGTCGTAACTCGAGAAGACCTGCCGCAACTCGAGAAAATCCAGGAGGTTCTCCCCTCCAGGCGAGATGAGGCCCATTTCCGCTGAGGCGTCTCGAGGCTGATCACACCTCCCCTCTGGAACTTCGAAAGGGTCCTTCACACCCTTGGTGCAAATCAAGAAGTTCCCCGACCTAGCCGTCTCCACTCTAGAGGAATCACGAGGGTCCCGCCCACATCCAGAGGAGCCCCGTTTCCGCCTCGTAGCTCGAGATGAGGGATCCTTTCCCTGCTTCGTCGGGAAAGAGTTCCCGGCGTTCCCGTCGCATCTCAAGAGGAGGCCCTCTCAACAGGAACGGCGAGAGGAACTCCAGGGTCGTGCCACCATTCCAAGAGACCCCAGATGTCTCAGTCCATTCCAGAGGAACCTCTTTTCCCTTCACCGGCTCGTCTTTCACGCCGAGGATCGACTCACACCAAGGTGGCACGTGGCACAGCCCTGTGGGAAAGCCTCGTGGGAAAGCCTCGAGGGACAGCCTCGAGGGAAAGCCACAGATCCCTTGATCCACGTGACAGGAAGCGTGACACTACTGCTGCAGCTCGGGAGGAAAGGGCACGTGCATGCCCCCACTCGAGACGAGGCCTGACTCCCCTGGGGAGACTCAGAAGCACCCCAAGATCCATGGCAACACTGGAGAGGAATCCTCAGGTTCCGGCCCCGACTCCACACAAGGACTGAGGCCCCGGCATGGACGGGAGAGGAATCCCGAGAGGTCCCCTAGCAACTCGCATGGGGTCTGGCCTTTCCTGAGGCCACCAGAGCGGGTCCCTGAGGTCCCCGTCGTAACTCGAGAAGACCTGCCGCAACTCGAGAAAATCCAGGAGGTTCTCCCCTCCAGGCGAGATGAGGCCCATTTCCGCTGAGGCGTCTCGAGGCTGATCACACCTCACCTCTGGAACTTCCAAAGGGTCCTTCACACCCTTGGTGCAAATCAAGAAGTTCCCCGACATACCCGTCTCCACTCGAGAGGAATCACGAGGGTCCCGCCCACATCCAGAGGAGCCCCGTTTCCGCCTCGTAGCTCGAGATGAGGGATCCTTTCCCTGCTTCGTCGGGAAAGAGTTCCCGGCGTTCCCGTCGCATCTCAAGAGGAGGCCCTCTCAACAGGAACGGCGAGAGGAACTCCAGGGTCGTGCCACCATTCCAAGAGTCCCCCAGATGTCTCAGTCCATTCCAGAGGAACCTCTTTTCCCTTCACCGGCTCGTCTTTCACGCCGAGGATCGACTCACACCAAGGTGGCACGTGGCACAGCCCTGTGGGAAAGCCTCGTGGGAAAGCCTCGAGGGACAGCCTCGAGGGAAAGCCACAGATCCCTTGATCCACGTGACAGGAAGCGTGACACTACTGCTGCAGCTCGGGAGGAAAGCGCACGTGCATGCCCCCACTCGAGACGAGGCCTGACTCCCCTGGGGAGACTCAGAAGCACCCCAAGATCCATGGCAACACTGGAGAGGAATCCTCAGGTTCCGGCCCCGACTCCACACAAGGACTGAGGCCCCGGCATGGACGGGAGAGGAATCCCGAGAGGTCCCCTAGCAACTCGCATGGGGACTGGCCTTTCGTGAGGCTACCAGAGCGGGTCCCTGAGGTCCCCGTCGTAACTCGAGAAGACCTGCCGCAACTCGAGAAAATCCAGGAGGTTCTCCCCTCCAGGCGAGATGAGGCCCATTTCCGCTGAGGCGTCTCGAGGCTGATCACACCTCCCCTCTGGAACTTCGAAAGGGTCCTTCACACCCTTGGTGCAAATCAAGAAGTTCCCCGACCTAGCCGTCTCCACTCGACAGGAATCACGAGGGTCCCGCCCACATCCAGAGGAGCCCCGTTTCCGCCTCGTAGCTCGAGATGAGGGATCCTTTCCCTGCTTCGTCGGGAAAGAGTTCCCGGCGTTCCCGTCGCATCTCAAGAGGAGGCCCTCTCAACAGGAACGGCGAGAGGAACTCCAGGGTCGTGCCACCATTCCAAGAGTCCCCCAGATGTCTCAGTCCATTCCAGAGGAACCTCTTTTCCCTTCACCGGCTCGTCTTTCACGCCGAGGATCGACTCACACCAAGGTGGCACGTGGCACAGCCCTGTGGGAAAGCCTCGTGGGAAAGCCTCGAGGGACAGCCTCGAGGGAAAGCCACAGATCCCTTGATCCACGTGACAGGAAGCGTGACACTACTGCTGCAGCTCGGGAGGAAAGCGCACGTGCATGCCGCCACTCGAGACGAGGCCTGACTCCCCTGGGGAGACTCAGAAGCACCCCAAGATCCATGGCAACAATGGAGAGGAATCCTCAGGTTCCGGCCCCGACTCCACACAAGGACTGAGGCCCCGGCATGGACGGGAGAGGAATCCCGAGAGGTCCCCTAGCAACTCGCATGGGGACTGACCTTTCGTGAGGCTACCAGAGCGGGTCCCTGAGGTCCCCGTCGTAACTCGAGAAGACCTGCCGCAACTCGAGAAAATCCAGGAGGTTCTCCCCTCCAGGCGAGATGAGGCCCATTTCCGCTGAGGCGTCTCGAGGCTGATCACACCTCCCCTCTGGAACTTCGAAAGGGTCCTTCACACCCTTGGTGCAAATCAAGAAGTTCCCCGACATACCCGTCTCCACTCGAGAGGAATCACGAGGGTCCCGCCCACATCCAGAGGAGCCCCGTTTCCGCCTCGTAGCTCGAGATGAGGGATCCTTTCCCTGCTTCGTCGGGAAAGAGTTCCCGGCGTTCCCGTCGCATCTCAAGAGGAGGCCCTCTCAACAGGAACGGCGAGAGGAACTCCAGGGTCGTGCCACCATTCCAAGAGTCCCCCAGATGTCTCAGTCCATTCCAGAGGAACCTCTTTTCCCTTCACCGGCTCGTCTTTCACGCCGAGGATCGACTCACACCAAGGTGGCACGTGGCACAGCCCTGTGGGAAAGCCTCGTGGGAAAGCCTCGAGGGACAGCCTCGAGGGAAAGCCACAGATCCCTTGATCCACGTGACAGGAAGCGTGACACTACTGCTGCAGCTCGGGAGGAAAGCGCACGTGCATGCCCCCACTCGAGACGAGGCCTGACTCCCCTGGGGAGACTCAGAAGCACCCCAAGATCCATGGCAACACTGGAGAGGAATCCTCAGGTTCCGGCCCCGACTCCACACAAGGACTGAGGCCCCGGCATGGACGGGAGAGGAATCCCGAGAGGTCCCCTAGCAACTCGCATGGGGACTGGCCTTTCGTGAGGCTACCAGAGCGGGTCCCTGAGGTCCCCGTCGTAACTCGAGAAGACCTGCCGCAACTCGAGAAAATCCAGGAGGTTCTCCCCTCCAGGCGAGATGAGGCCCATTTCCGCTGAGGCGTCTCGAGGCTGATCACACCTCCCCTCTGGAACTTCGAAAGGGTCCTTCACACCCTTGGTGCAAATCAAGAAGTTCCCCGACCTAGCCGTCTCCACTCGAGAGGAATCACGAGGGTCCCGCCCACATCCAGAGGAGCCCCGTTTCCGCCTCGTAGCTCGAGATGAGGGATCCTTTCCCTGCTTCGTCGGGAAAGAGTTCCCGGCGTTCCCGTCGCATCTCAAGAGGAGGCCCTCTCAACAGGAACGGCGAGAGGAACTCCAGGGTCGTGCCACCATTCCAAGAGTCCCCCAGATGTCTCAGTCCATTCCAGAGGAACCTCTTTTCCCTTCACCGGCTCGTCTTTCACGCCGAGGATCGACTCACACCAAGGTGGCACGTGGCACAGCCCTGTGGGAAAGCCTCGTGGGAAAGCCTCGAGGGACAGCCTCGAGGGAAAGCCACAGATCCCTTGATCCACGTGACAGGAAGCGTGACACTACTGCTGCAGCTCGGGAGGAAAGCGCACGTGCATGCCGCCACTCGAGACGAGGCCTGACTCCCCTGGGGAGACTCAGAAGCACCCCAAGATCCATGGCAACAATGGAGAGGAATCCTCAGGTTCCGGCCCCGACTCCACACAAGGACTGAGGCCCCGGCATGGACGGGAGAGGAATCCCGAGAGGTCCCCTAGCAACTCGCATGGGGACTGACCTTTCGTGAGGCTACCAGAGCGGGTCCCTGAGGTCCCCGTCGTAACTCGAGAAGACCTGCCGCAACTCGAGAAAATCCAGGAGGTTCTCCCCTCCAGGCGAGATGAGGCCCATTTCCGCTGAGGCGTCTCGAGGCTGATCACACCTCCCCTCTGGAACTTCGAAAGGGTCCTTCACACCCTTGGTGCAAATCAAGAAGTTCCCCGACCTAGCCGTCTCCACTCGAGAGGAATCACGAGGGTCCCGCCCACATCCAGAGGAGCCCCGTTTCCGCCTCGTAGCTCGAGATGAGGGATCCTTTCCCTGCTTCGTCGGGAAAGAGTTCCCGGCGTTCCCGTCGCATCTCAAGAGGAGGCCCTCTCAACAGGAACGGCGAGAGGAACTCCAGGGTCGTGCCACCATTCCAAGAGACCCCAGATGTCTCAGTCCATTCCAGAGGAACCTCTTTTCCCTTCACCGGCTCGTCTTTCACGCCGAGGATCGACTCACACCAAGGTGGCACGTGGCACAGCCCTGTGGGAAAGCCTCGTGGGAAAGCCTCGAGGGACAGCCTCGAGGGAAAGCCACAGATCCCTTGATCCACGTGACAGGAAGCGTGACACTACTGCTGCAGCTCGGGAGGAAAGGGCACGTGCATGCCCCCACTCGAGACGAGGCCTGACTCCCCTGGGGAGACTCAGAAGCACCCCAAGATCCATGGCAACACTGGAGAGGAATCCTCAGGTTCCGGCCCCGACTCCACACAAGGACTGAGGCCCCGGCATGGACGGGAGAGGAATCCCGAGAGGTCCCCTAGCAACTCGCATGGGGTCTGGCCTTTCCTGAGGCCACCAGAGCGGGTCCCTGAGGTCCCCGTCGTAACTCGAGAAGACCTGCCGCAACTCGAGAAAATCCAGGAGGTTCTCCCCTCCAGGCGAGATGAGGCCCATTTCCGCTGAGGCGTCTCGAGGCTGATCACACCTCACCTCTGGAACTTCGAAAGGGTCCTTCACACCCTTGGTGCAAATCAAGAAGTTCCCCGACATACCCGTCTCCACTCGAGAGGAATCACGAGGGTCCCGCCCACATCCAGAGGAGCCCCGTTTCCGCCTCGTAGCTCGAGATGAGGGATCCTTTCCCTGCTTCGTCGGGAAAGAGTTCCCGGCGTTCCCGTCGCATCTCAAGAGGAGGCCCTCTCAACAGGAACGGCGAGAGGAACTCCAGGGTCGTGCCACCATTCCAAGAGTCCCCCAGATGTCTCAGTCCATTCCAGAGGAACCTCTTTTCCCTTCACCGGCTCGTCTTTCACGCCGAGGATCGACTCACACCAAGGTGGCACGTGGCACAGCCCTGTGGGAAAGCCTCGTGGGAAAGCCTCGAGGGACAGCCTCGAGGGAAAGCCACAGATCCCTTGATCCACGTGACAGGAAGCGTGACACTACTGCTGCAGCTCGGGAGGAAAGCGCACGTGCATGCCCCCACTCGAGACGAGGCCTGACTCCCCTGGGGAGACTCAGAAGCACCCCAAGATCCATGGCAACACTGGAGAGGAATCCTCAGGTTCCGGCCCCGACTCCACACAAGGACTGAGGCCCCGGCATGGACGGGAGAGGAATCCCGAGAGGTCCCCTAGCAACTCGCATGGGGACTGGCCTTTCGTGAGGCTACCAGAGCGGGTCCCTGAGGTCCCCGTCGTAACTCGAGAAGACCTGCCGCAACTCGAGAAAATCCAGGAGGTTCTCCCCTCCAGGCGAGATGAGGCCCATTTCCGCTGAGGCGTCTCGAGGCTGATCACACCTCCCCTCTGGAACTTCGAAAGGGTCCTTCACACCCTTGGTGCAAATCAAGAAGTTCCCCGACCTAGCCGTCTCCACTCGACAGGAATCACGAGGGTCCCGCCCACATCCAGAGGAGCCCCGTTTCCGCCTCGTAGCTCGAGATGAGGGATCCTTTCCCTGCTTCGTCGGGAAAGAGTTCCCGGCGTTCCCGTCGCATCTCAAGAGGAGGCCCTCTCAACAGGAACGGCGAGAGGAACTCCAGGGTCGTGCCACCATTCCAAGAGTCCCCCAGATGTCTCAGTCCATTCCAGAGGAACCTCTTTTCCCTTCACCGGCTCGTCTTTCACGCCGAGGATCGACTCACACCAAGGTGGCACGTGGCACAGCCCTGTGGGAAAGCCTCGTGGGAAAGCCTCGAGGGACAGCCTCGAGGGAAAGCCACAGATCCCTTGATCCACGTGACAGGAAGCGTGACACTACTGCTGCAGCTCGGGAGGAAAGCGCACGTGCATGCCGCCACTCGAGACGAGGCCTGACTCCCCTGGGGAGACTCAGAAGCACCCCAAGATCCATGGCAACAATGGAGAGGAATCCTCAGGTTCCGGCCCCGACTCCACACAAGGACTGAGGCCCCGGCATGGACGGGAGAGGAATCCCGAGAGGTCCCCTAGCAACTCGCATGGGGACTGACCTTTCGTGAGGCTACCAGAGCGGGTCCCTGAGGTCCCCGTCGTAACTCGAGAAGACCTGCCGCAACTCGAGAAAATCCAGGAGGTTCTCCCCTCCAGGCGAGATGAGGCCCATTTCCGCTGAGGCGTCTCGAGGCTGATCACACCTCCCCTCTGGAACTTCGAAAGGGTCCTTCACACCCTTGGTGCAAATCAAGAAGTTCCCCGACCTAGCCGTCTCCACTCGAGAGGAATCACGAGGGTCCCGCCCACATCCAGAGGAGCCCCGTTTCCGCCTCGTAGCTCGAGATGAGGGATCCTTTCCCTGCTTCGTCGGGAAAGAGTTCCCGGCGTTCCCGTCGCATCTCAAGAGGAGGCCCTCTCAACAGGAACGGCGAGAGGAACTCCAGGGTCGTGCCACCATTCCAAGAGTCCCCCAGATGTCTCAGTCCATTCCAGAGGAACCTCTTTTCCCTTCACCGGCTCGTCTTTCACGCCGAGGATCGACTCACACCAAGGTGGCACGTGGCACAGCCCTGTGGGAAAGCCTCGTGGGAAAGCCTCGAGGGACAGCCTCGAGGGAAAGCCACAGATCCCTTGATCCACGTGACAGGAAGCGTGACACTACTGCTGCAGCTCGGGAGGAAAGCGCACGTGCATGCCCCCACTCGAGACGAGGCCTGACTCCCCTGGGGAGACTCAGAAGCACCCCAAGATCCATGGCAACACTGGAGAGGAATCCTCAGGTTCCGGCCCCGACTCCACACAAGGACTGAGGCCCCGGCATGGACGGGAGAGGAATCCCGAGAGGTCCCCTAGCAACTCGCATGGGGACTGGCCTTTCGTGAGGCTACCAGAGCGGGTCCCTGAGGTCCCCGTCGTAACTCGAGAAGACCTGCCGCAACTCGAGAAAATCCAGGAGGTTCTCCCCTCCAGGCGAGATGAGGCCCATTTCCGCTGAGGCGTCTCGAGGCTGATCACACCTCCCCTCTGGAACTTCGAAAGGGTCCTTCACACCCTTGGTGCAAATCAAGAAGTTCCCCGACCTAGCCGTCTCCACTCGAGAGGAATCACGAGGGTCCCGCCCACATCCAGAGGAGCCCCGTTTCCGCCTCGTAGCTCGAGATGAGGGATCCTTTCCCTGCTTCGTCGGGAAAGAGTTCCCGGCGTTCCCGTCGCATCTCAAGAGGAGGCCCTCTCAACAGGAACGGCGAGAGGAACTCCAGGGTCGTGCCACCATTCCAAGAGTCCCCCAGATGTCTCAGTCCATTCCAGAGGAACCTCTTTTCCCTTCACCGGCTCGTCTTTCACGCCGAGGATCGACTCACACCAAGGTGGCACGTGGCACAGCCCTGTGGGAAAGCCTCGTGGGAAAGCCTCGAGGGACAGCCTCGAGGGAAAGCCACAGATCCCTTGATCCACGTGACAGGAAGCGTGACACTACTGCTGCAGCTCGGGAGGAAAGCGCACGTGCATGCCGCCACACGAGACGAGGCCTGACTCCCCTGGGGAGACTCAGAAGCACCCCAAGATCCATGGCAACACTGGAGAGGAATCCTCAGGTTCCGGCCCCGACTCCACACAAGGACTGAGGCCCCGGCATGGACGGGAGAGGAATCCCGAGAGGTCCCCTAGCAACTCGCATGGGGACTGGCCTTTCGTGAGGCTACCAGAGCGGGTCCCTGAGGTCCCCGTCGTAACTCGAGAAGACCTGCCGCAACTCGAGAAAATCCAGGAGGTTCTCCCCTCCAGGCGAGATGAGGCCCATTTCCGCTGAGGCGTCTCGAGGCTGATCACACCTCCCCTCTGGAACTTCGAAAGGGTCCTTCACACCCTTGGTGCAAATCAAGAAGTTCCCCGACCTAGCCGTCTCCACTCGACAGGAATCACGAGGGTCCCGCCCACATCCAGAGGAGCCCCGTTTCCGCCTCCTGGCTCGAGATGAGGGATCCTTTCCCTGCTTCGTCGGGAAAGAGTTCCCGGCGTTCCCGTCGCATCTCAAGAGGAGGCCCTCTCAACAGGAACGGCGAGAGGAACTCCAGGGTCGTGCCACCATTCCAAGAGTCCCCCAGATGTCTCAGTCCATTCCAGAGGAACCTCTTTTCCCTTCACCGGCTCGTCTTTCACGCCGAGGATCGACTCACACCAAGGTGGCACGTGGCACAGCCCTGTGGGAAAGCCTCGTGGGAAAGCCTCGAGGGACAGCCTCGAGGGAAAGCCACAGATCCCTTGATCCACGTGACAGGAAGCGTGACACTACTGCTGCAGCTCGGGAGGAAAGCGCACGTGCATGCCGCCACTCGAGACGAGGCCTGACTCCCCTGGGGAGACTCAGAAGCACCCCAAGATCCATGGCAACACTGGAGAGGAATCCTCAGGTTCCGGCCCCGACTCCACACAAGGACTGAGGCCCCGGCATGGACGGGAGAGGAATCCCGAGAGGTCCCCTAGCAACTCGCATGGGGACTGGCCTTTCGTGAGGCTACCAGAGCGGGTCCCTGAGGTCCCCGTCGTAACTCGAGAAGACCTGCCGCAACTCGAGAAAATCCAGGAGGTTCTCCCCTCCAGGCGAGATGAGGCCCATTTCCGCTGAGGCGTCTCGAGGCTGATCACACCTCCCCTCTGGAACTTCGAAAGGGTCCTTCACACCCTTGGTGCAAATCAGGAAGTTCCCCGACCTAGCCGTCTCCACTCGAGAGGAATCACGAGGGTCCCGCCCACATCCAGAGGAGCCCCGTTTCCGCCTCGTAGCTCGAGATGAGGGATCCTTTCCCTGCTTCGTCGGGAAAGAGTTCCCGGCGTTCCCGTCGCATCTCAAGAGGAGGCCCTCTCAACAGGAACGGCGAGAGGAACTCCAGGGTCGTGCCACCATTCCAAGAGTCCCCCAGATGTCTCAGTCCATTCCAGAGGAACCTCTTTTCCCTTCACCGGCTCGTCTTTCACGCCGAGGATCGACTCACACCAAGGTGGCACGTGGCACAGCCCTGTGGGAAAGCCTCGTGGGAAAGCCTCGAGGGACAGCCTCGAGGGAAAGCCACAGATCCCTTGATCCACGTGACAGGAAGCGTGACACTACTGCTGCAGCTCGGGAGGAAAGCGCACGTGCATGCCGCCACTCGAGACGAGGCCTGACTCCCCTGGGGAGACTCAGAAGCACCCCAAGATCCATGGCAACAATGGAGAGGAATCCTCAGGTTCCGGCCCCGACTCCACACAAGGACTGAGGCCCCGGCATGGACGGGAGAGGAATCCCGAGAGGTCCCCTAGCAACTCGCATGGGGACTGACCTTTCGTGAGGCTACCAGAGCGGGTCCCTGAGGTCCCCGTCGTAACTCGAGAAGACCTGCCGCAACTCGAGAAAATCCAGGAGGTTCTCCCCTCCAGGCGAGATGAGGCCCATTTCCGCTGAGGCGTCTCGAGGCTGATCACACCTCCCCTCTGGAACTTCGAAAGGGTCCTTCACACCCTTGGTGCAAATCAAGAAGTTCCCCGACCTAGCCGTCTCCACTCGAGAGGAATCACGAGGGTCCCGCCCACATCCAGAGGAGCCCCGTTTCCGCCTCGTAGCTCGAGATGAGGGATCCTTTCCCTGCTTCGTCGGGAAAGAGTTCCCGGCGTTCCCGTCGCATCTCAAGAGGAGGCCCTCTCAACAGGAACGGCGAGAGGAACTCCAGGGTCGTGCCACCATTCCAAGAGTCCCCCAGATGTCTCAGTCCATTCCAGAGGAACCTCTTTTCCCTTCACCGGCTCGTCTTTCACGCCGAGGATCGACTCACACCAAGGTGGCACGTGGCACAGCCCTGTGGGAAAGCCTCGTGGGAAAGCCTCGAGGGACAGCCTCGAGGGAAAGCCACAGATCCCTTGATCCACGTGACAGGAAGCGTGACACTACTGCTGCAGCTCGGGAGGAAAGCGCACGTGCATGCCCCCACTCGAGACGAGGCCTGACTCCCCTGGGGAGACTCAGAAGCACCCCAAGATCCATGGCAACACTGGAGAGGAATCCTCAGGTTCCGGCCCCGACTCCACACAAGGACTGAGGCCCCGGCATGGACGGGAGAGGAATCCCGAGAGGTCCCCTAGCAACTCGCATGGGGACTGGCCTTTCGTGAGGCTACCAGAGCGGGTCCCTGAGGTCCCCGTCGTAACTCGAGAAGACCTGCCGCAACTCGAGAAAATCCAGGAGGTTCTCCCCTCCAGGCGAGATGAGGCCCATTTCCGCTGAGGCGTCTCGAGGCTGATCACACCTCCCCTCTGGAACTTCGAAAGGGTCCTTCACACCCTTGGTGCAAATCAAGAAGTTCCCCGACCTAGCCGTCTCCACTCGACAGGAATCACGAGGGTCCCGCCCACATCCAGAGGAGCCCCGTTTCCGCCTCGTAGCTCGAGATGAGGGATCCTTTCCCTGCTTCGTCGGGAAAGAGTTCCCGGCGTTCCCGTCGCATCTCAAGAGGAGGCCCTCTCAACAGGAACGGCGAGAGGAACTCCAGGGTCGTGCCACCATTCCAAGAGTCCCCCAGATGTCTCAGTCCATTCCAGAGGAACCTCTTTTCCCTTCACCGGCTCGTCTTTCACGCCGAGGATCGACTCACACCAAGGTGGCACGTGGCACAGCCCTGTGGGAAAGCCTCGTGGGAAAGCCTCGAGGGACAGCCTCGAGGGAAAGCCACAGATCCCTTGATCCACGTGACAGGAAGCGTGACACTACTGCTGCAGCTCGGGAGGAAAGCGCACGTGCATGCCGCCACTCGAGACGAGGCCTGACTCCCCTGGGGAGACTCAGAAGCACCCCAAGATCCATGGCAACACTGGAGAGGAATCCTCAGGTTCCGGCCCCGACTCCACACAAGGACTGAGGCCCCGGCATGGACGGGAGAGGAATCCCGAGAGGTCCCCTAGCAACTCGCATGGGGACTGGCCTTTCGTGAGGCTACCAGAGCGGGTCCCTGAGGTCCCCGTCGTAACTCGAGAAGACCTGCCGCAACTCGAGAAAATCCAGGAGGTTCTCCCCTCCAGGCGAGATGAGGCCCATTTCCGCTGAGGCGTCTCGAGGCTGATCACACCTCCCCTCTGGAACTTCGAAAGGGTCCTTCACACCCTTGGTGCAAATCAAGAAGTTCCCCGACCTAGCCGTCTCCACTCGAGAGGAATCACGAGGGTCCCGCCCACATCCAGAGGAGCCCCGTTTCCGCCTCGTAGCTCGAGATGAGGGATCCTTTCCCTGCTTCGTCGGGAAAGAGTTCCCGGCGTTCCCGTCGCATCTCAAGAGGAGGCCCTCTCAACAGGAACGGCGAGAGGAACTCCAGGGTCGTGCCACCATTCCAAGAGTCCCCCAGATGTCTCAGTCCATTCCAGAGGAACCTCTTTTCCCTTCACCGGCTCGTCTTTCACGCCGAGGATCGACTCACACCAAGGTGGCACGTGGCACAGCCCTGTGGGAAAGCCTCGTGGGAAAGCCTCGAGGGACAGCCTCGAGGGAAAGCCACAGATCCCTTGATCCACGTGACAGGAAGCGTGACACTACTGCTGCAGCTCGGGAGGAAAGCGCACGTGCATGCCGCCACTCGAGACGAGGCCTGACTCCCCTGGGGAGACTCAGAAGCACCCCAAGATCCATGGCAACAATGGAGAGGAATCCTCAGGTTCCGGCCCCGACTCCACACAAGGACTGAGGCCCCGGCATGGACGGGAGAGGAATCCCGAGAGGTCCCCTAGCAACTCGCATGGGGACTGACCTTTCGTGAGGCTACCAGAGCGGGTCCCTGAGGTCCCCGTCGTAACTCGAGAAGACCTGCCGCAACTCGAGAAAATCCAGGAGGTTCTCCCCTCCAGGCGAGATGAGGCCCATTTCCGCTGAGGCGTCTCGAGGCTGATCACACCTCCCCTCTGGAACTTCGAAAGGGTCCTTCACACCCTTGGTGCAAATCAAGAAGTTCCCCGACCTAGCCGTCTCCACTCGAGAGGAATCACGAGGGTCCCGCCCACATCCAGAGGAGCCCCGTTTCCGCCTCGTAGCTCGAGATGAGGGATCCTTTCCCTGCTTCGTCGGGAAAGAGTTCCCGGCGTTCCCGTCGCATCTCAAGAGGAGGCCCTCTCAACAGGAACGGCGAGAGGAACTCCAGGGTCGTGCCACCATTCCAAGAGTCCCCCAGATGTCTCAGTCCATTCCAGAGGAACCTCTTTTCCCTTCACCGGCTCGTCTTTCACGCCGAGGATCGACTCACACCAAGGTGGCACGTGGCACAGCCCTGGGGGAAAGCCTCGTGGGAAAGCCTCGAGGGACAGCCTCGAGGGAAAGCCACAGATCCCTTGATCCACGTGACAGGAAGCGTGACACTACTGCTGCAGCTCGGGAGGAAAGCGCACGTGCATGCCCCCACTCGAGACGAGGCCTGACTCCCCTGGGGAGACTCAGAAGCACCCCAAGATCCATGGCAACACTGGAGAGGAATCCTCAGGTTCCGGCCCCGACTCCACACAAGGACTGAGGCCCCGGCATGGACGGGAGAGGAATCCCGAGAGGTCCCCTAGCAACTCGCATGGGGACTGGCCTTTCGTGAGGCTACCAGAGCGGGTCCCTGAGGTCCCCGTCGTAACTCGAGAAGACCTGCCGCAACTCGAGAAAATCCAGGAGGTTCTCCCCTCCAGGCGAGATGAGGCCCATTTCCGCTGAGGCGTCTCGAGGCTGATCACACCTCCCCTCTGGAACTTCGAAAGGGTCCTTCACACCCTTGGTGCAAATCAAGAAGTTCCCCGACCTAGCCGTCTCCACTCGACAGGAATCACGAGGGTCCCGCCCACATCCAGAGGAGCCCCGTTTCCGCCTCGTAGCTCGAGATGAGGGATCCTTTCCCTGCTTCGTCGGGAAAGAGTTCCCGGCGTTCCCGTCGCATCTCAAGAGGAGGCCCTCTCAACAGGAACGGCGAGAGGAACTCCAGGGTCGTGCCACCATTCCAAGAGTCCCCCAGATGTCTCAGTCCATTCCAGAGGAACCTCTTTTCCCTTCACCGGCTCGTCTTTCACGCCGAGGATCGACTCACACCAAGGTGGCACGTGGCACAGCCCTGTGGGAAAGCCTCGTGGGAAAGCCTCGAGGGACAGCCTCGAGGGAAAGCCACAGATCCCTTGATCCACGTGACAGGAAGCGTGACACTACTGCTGCAGCTCGGGAGGAAAGCGCACGTGCATGCCGCCACTCGAGACGAGGCCTGACTCCCCTGGGGAGACTCAGAAGCACCCCAAGATCCATGGCAACACTGGAGAGGAATCCTCAGGTTCCGGCCCCGACTCCACACAAGGACTGAGGCCCCGGCATGGACGGGAGAGGAATCCCGAGAGGTCCCCTAGCAACTCGCATGGGGACTGGCCTTTCGTGAGGCTACCAGAGCGGGTCCCTGAGGTCCCCGTCGTAACTCGAGAAGACCTGCCGCAACTCGAGAAAATCCAGGAGGTTCTCCCCTCCAGGCGAGATGAGGCCCATTTCCGCTGAGGCGTCTCGAGGCTGATCACACCTCCCCTCTGGAACTTCGAAAGGGTCCTTCACACCCTTGGTGCAAATCAGGAAGATCCCCGACCTAGCCGTCTCCACTCGAGAGGAATCACGAGGGTCCCGCCCACATCCAGAGGAGCCCCGTTTCCGCCTCGTAGCTCGAGATGAGGGATCCTTTCCCTGCTTCGTCGGGAAAGAGTTCCCGGCGTTCCCGTCGCATCTCAAGAGGAGGCCCTCTCAACAGGAACGGCGAGAGGAACTCCAGGGTCGTGCCACCATTCCAAGAGTCCCCCAGATGTCTCAGTCCATTCCAGAGGAACCTCTTTTCCCTTCACCGGCTCGTCTTTCACGCCGAGGATCGACTCACACCAAGGTGGCACGTGGCACAGCCCTGTGGGAAAGCCTCGTGGGAAAGCCTCGAGGGACAGCCTCGAGGGAAAGCCACAGATCCCTTGATCCACGTGACAGGAAGCGTGACACTACTGCTGCAGCTCGGGAGGAAAGCGCACGTGCATGCCGCCACTCGAGACGAGGCCTGACTCCCCTGGGGAGACTCAGAAGCACCCCAAGATCCATGGCAACAATGGAGAGGAATCCTCAGGTTCCGGCCCCGACTCCACACAAGGACTGAGGCCCCGGCATGGACGGGAGAGGAATCCCGAGAGGTCCCCTAGCAACTCGCATGGGGACTGACCTTTCGTGAGGCTACCAGAGCGGGTCCCTGAGGTCCCCGTCGTAACTCGAGAAGACCTGCCGCAACTCGAGAAAATCCAGGAGGTTCTCCCCTCCAGGCGAGATGAGGCCCATTTCCGCTGAGGCGTCTCGAGGCTGATCACACCTCCCCTCTGGAACTTCGAAAGGGTCCTTCACACCCTTGGTGCAAATCAAGAAGTTCCCCGACCTAGCCGTCTCCACTCGAGAGGAATCACGAGGGTCCCGCCCACATCCAGAGGAGCCCCGTTTCCGCCTCGTAGCTCGAGATGAGGGATCCTTTCCCTGCTTCGTCGGGAAAGAGTTCCCGGCGTTCCCGTCGCATCTCAAGAGGAGGCCCTCTCAACAGGAACGGCGAGAGGAACTCCAGGGTCGTGCCACCATTCCAAGAGTCCCCCAGATGTCTCAGTCCATTCCAGAGGAACCTCTTTTCCCTTCACCGGCTCGTCTTTCACGCCGAGGATCGACTCACACCAAGGTGGCACGTGGCACAGCCCTGGGGGAAAGCCTCGTGGGAAAGCCTCGAGGGACAGCCTCGAGGGAAAGCCACAGATCCCTTGATCCACGTGACAGGAAGCGTGACACTACTGCTGCAGCTCGGGAGGAAAGCGCACGTGCATGCCCCCACTCGAGACGAGGCCTGACTCCCCTGGGGAGACTCAGAAGCACCCCAAGATCCATGGCAACACTGGAGAGGAATCCTCAGGTTCCGGCCCCGACTCCACACAAGGACTGAGGCCCCGGCATGGACGGGAGAGGAATCCCGAGAGGTCCCCTAGCAACTCGCATGGGGACTGGCCTTTCGTGAGGCTACCAGAGCGGGTCCCTGAGGTCCCCGTCGTAACTCGAGAAGACCTGCCGCAACTCGAGAAAATCCAGGAGGTTCTCCCCTCCAGGCGAGATGAGGCCCATTTCCGCTGAGGCGTCTCGAGGCTGATCACACCTCCCCTCTGGAACTTCGAAAGGGTCCTTCACACCCTTGGTGCAAATCAAGAAGTTCCCCGACCTAGCCGTCTCCACTCGAGAGGAATCACGAGGGTCCCGCCCACATCCAGAGGAGCCCCGTTTCCGCCTCGTAGCTCGAGATGAGGGATCCTTTCCCTGCTTCGTCGGGAAAGAGTTCCCGGCGTTCCCGTCGCATCTCAAGAGGAGGCCCTCTCAACAGGAACGGCGAGAGGAACTCCAGGGTCGTGCCACCATTCCAAGAGTCCCCCAGATGTCTCAGTCCATTCCAGAGGAACCTCTTTTCCCTTCACCGGCTCGTCTTTCACGCCGAGGATCGACTCACACCAAGGTGGCACGTGGCACAGCCCTGTGGGAAAGCCTCGTGGGAAAGCCTCGAGGGACAGCCTCGAGGGAAAGCCACAGATCCCTTGATCCACGTGACAGGAAGCGTGACACTACTGCTGCAGCTCGGGAGGAAAGCGCACGTGCATGCCGCCACTCGAGACGAGGCCTGACTCCCCTGGGGAGACTCAGAAGCACCCCAAGATCCATGGCAACACTGGAGAGGAATCCTCAGGTTCCGGCCCCGACTCCACACAAGGACTGAGGCCCCGGCATGGACGGGAGAGGAATCCCGAGAGGTCCCCTAGCAACTCGCATGGGGACTGGCCTTTCGTGAGGCTACCAGAGCGGGTCCCTGAGGTCCCCGTCGTAACTCGAGAAGACCTGCCGCAACTCGAGAAAATCCAGGAGGTTCTCCCCTCCAGGCGAGATGAGGCCCATTTCCGCTGAGGCGTCTCGAGGCTGATCACACCTCCCCTCTGGAACTTCGAAAGGGTCCTTCACACCCTTGGTGCAAATCAGGAAGATCCCCGACCTAGCCGTCTCCACTCGAGAGGAATCACGAGGGTCCCGCCCACATCCAGAGGAGCCCCGTTTCCGCCTCGTAGCTCGAGATGAGGGATCCTTTCCCTGCTTCGTCGGGAAAGAGTTCCCGGCGTTCCCGTCGCATCTCAAGAGGAGGCCCTCTCAACAGGAACGGCGAGAGGAACTCCAGGGTCGTGCCACCATTCCAAGAGTCCCCCAGATGTCTCAGTCCATTCCAGAGGAACCTCTTTTCCCTTCACCGGCTCGTCTTTCACGCCGAGGATCGACTCACACCAAGGTGGCACGTGGCACAGCCCTGTGGGAAAGCCTCGTGGGAAAGCCTCGAGGGACAGCCTCGAGGGAAAGCCACAGATCCCTTGATCCACGTGACAGGAAGCGTGACACTACTGCTGCAGCTCGGGAGGAAAGCGCACGTGCATGCCGCCACTCGAGACGAGGCCTGACTCCCCTGGGGAGACTCAGAAGCACCCCAAGATCCATGGCAACAATGGAGAGGAATCCTCAGGTTCCGGCCCCGACTCCACACAAGGACTGAGGCCCCGGCATGGACGGGAGAGGAATCCCGAGAGGTCCCCTAGCAACTCGCATGGGGACTGACCTTTCGTGAGGCTACCAGAGCGGGTCCCTGAGGTCCCCGTCGTAACTCGAGAAGACCTGCCGCAACTCGAGAAAATCCAGGAGGTTCTCCCCTCCAGGCGAGATGAGGCCCATTTCCGCTGAGGCGTCTCGAGGCTGATCACACCTCCCCTCTGGAACTTCGAAAGGGTCCTTCACACCCTTGGTGCAAATCAAGAAGTTCCCCGACCTAGCCGTCTCCACTCGAGAGGAATCACGAGGGTCCCGCCCACATCCAGAGGAGCCCCGTTTCCGCCTCGTAGCTCGAGATGAGGGATCCTTTCCCTGCTTCGTCGGGAAAGAGTTCCCGGCGTTCCCGTCGCATCTCAAGAGGAGGCCCTCTCAACAGGAACGGCGAGAGGAACTCCAGGGTCGTGCCACCATTCCAAGAGTCCCCCAGATGTCTCAGTCCATTCCAGAGGAACCTCTTTTCCCTTCACCGGCTCGTCTTTCACGCCGAGGATCGACTCACACCAAGGTGGCACGTGGCACAGCCCTGTGGGAAAGCCTCGTGGGAAAGCCTCGAGGGACAGCCTCGAGGGAAAGCCACAGATCCCTTGATCCACGTGACAGGAAGCGTGACACTACTGCTGCAGCTCGGGAGGAAAGCGCACGTGCATGCCCCCACTCGAGACGAGGCCTGACTCCCCTGGGGAGACTCAGAAGCACCCCAAGATCCATGGCAACACTGGAGAGGAATCCTCAGGTTCCGGCCCCGACTCCACACAAGGACTGAGGCCCCGGCATGGACGGGAGAGGAATCCCGAGAGGTCCCCTAGCAACTCGCATGGGGACTGGCCTTTCGTGAGGCTACCAGAGCGGGTCCCTGAGGTCCCCGTCGTAACTCGAGAAGACCTGCCGCAACTCGAGAAAATCCAGGAGGTTCTCCCCTCCAGGCGAGATGAGGCCCATTTCCGCTGAGGCGTCTCGAGGCTGATCACACCTCCCCTCTGGAACTTCGAAAGGGTCCTTCACACCCTTGGTGCAAATCAAGAAGTTCCCCGACCTAGCCGTCTCCACTCGAGAGGAATCACGAGGGTCCCGCCCACATCCAGAGGAGCCCCGTTTCCGCCTCGTAGCTCGAGATGAGGGATCCTTTCCCTGCTTCGTCGGGAAAGAGTTCCCGGCGTTCCCGTCGCATCTCAAGAGGAGGCCCTCTCAACAGGAACGGCGAGAGGAACTCCAGGGTCGTGCCACCATTCCAAGAGTCCCCCAGATGTCTCAGTCCATTCCAGAGGAACCTCTTTTCCCTTCACCGGCTCGTCTTTCACGCCGAGGATCGACTCACACCAAGGTGGCACGTGGCACAGCCCTGTGGGAAAGCCTCGTGGGAAAGCCTCGAGGGACAGCCTCGAGGGAAAGCCACAGATCCCTTGATCCACGTGACAGGAAGCGTGACACTACTGCTGCAGCTCGGGAGGAAAGCGCACGTGCATGCCGCCACACGAGACGAGGCCTGACTCCCCTGGGGAGACTCAGAAGCACCCCAAGATCCATGGCAACACTGGAGAGGAATCCTCAGGTTCCGGCCCCGACTCCACACAAGGACTGAGGCCCCGGCATGGACGGGAGAGGAATCCCGAGAGGTCCCCTAGCAACTCGCATGGGGACTGGCCTTTCGTGAGGCTACCAGAGCGGGTCCCTGAGGTCCCCGTCGTAACTCGAGAAGACCTGCCGCAACTCGAGAAAATCCAGGAGGTTCTCCCCTCCAGGCGAGATGAGGCCCATTTCCGCTGAGGCGTCTCGAGGCTGATCACACCTCCCCTCTGGAACTTCGAAAGGGTCCTTCACACCCTTGGTGCAAATCAAGAAGTTCCACGACCTAGCCGTCTCCACTCGAGAGGAATCACGAGGGTCCCGCCCACATCAAGAGGAGCCCCGTTTCCGCCTCGTAGCTCGAGATGAGGGATCCTTTCCCTGCTTCGTCGGGAAAGAGTTCCCGGCGTTCCCGTCGCATCTCAAGAGGAGGCCCTCTCAACAGGAACGGCGAGAGGAACTCCAGGGTCGTGCCACCATTCCAAGAGTCCCCCAGATGTCTCAGTCCATTCCAGAGGAACCTCTTTTCCCTTCACCGGCTCGTCTTTCACGCCGAGGATCGACTCACACCAAGGTGGCACGTGGCACAGCCCTGTGGGAAAGCCTCGTGGGAAAGCCTCGAGGGACAGCCTCGAGGGAAAGCCACAGATCCCTTGATCCACGTGACAGGAAGCGTGACACTACTGCTGCAGCTCGGGAGGAAAGCGCACGTGCATGCCGCCACTCGAGACGAGGCCTGACTCCCCTGGGGAGACTCAGAAGCACCCCAAGATCCATGGCAACACTGGAGAGGAATCCTCAGGTTCCGGCCCCGACTCCACACAAGGACTGAGGCCCCGGCATGGACGGGAGAGGAATCCCGAGAGGTCCCCTAGCAACTCGCATGGGGACTGGCCTTTCGTGAGGCTACCAGAGCGGGTCCCTGAGGTCCCCGTCGTAACTCGAGAAGACCTGCCGCAACTCGAGAAAATCCAGGAGGTTCTCCCCTCCAGGCGAGATGAGGCCCATTTCCGCTGAGGCGTCTCGAGGCTGATCACACCTCCCCTCTGGAACTTCGAAAGGGTCCTTCACACCCTTGGTGCAAATCAGGAAGTTCCCCGACCTAGCCGTCTCCACTCGAGAGGAATCACGAGGGTCCCGCCCACATCCAGAGGAGCCCCGTTTCCGCCTCGTAGCTCGACATGAGGGATCCTTTCCCTGCTTCGTCGGGAAAGAGTTCCCGGCGTTCCCGTCGCATCTCAAGAGGAGGCCCTCTCAACAGGAACGGCGAGAGGAACTCCAGGGTCGTGCCACCATTCCAAGAGTCCCCCAGATGTCTCAGTCCATTCCAGAGGAACCTCTTTTCCCTTCACCGGCTCGTCTTTCACGCCGAGGATCGACTCACACCAAGGTGGCACGTGGCACAGCCCTGTGGGAAAGCCTCGTGGGAAAGCCTCGAGGGACAGCCTCGAGGGAAAGCCACAGATCCCTTGATCCACGTGACAGGAAGCGTGACACTACTGCTGCAGCTCGGGAGGAAAGCGCACGTGCATGCCCCCACTCGAGACGAGGCCTGACTCCCCTGGGGAGACTCAGAAGCACCCCAAGATCCATGGCAACACTGGAGAGGAATCCTCAGGTTCCGGCCCCGACTCCACACAAGGACTGAGGCCCCGGCATGGACGGGAGAGGAATCCCGAGAGGTCCCCTAGCAACTCGCATGGGGACTGGCCTTTCGTGAGGCTACCAGAGCGGGTCCCTGAGGTCCCCGTCGTAACTCGAGAAGACCTGCCGCAACTCAAGAAAATCCAGGAGGTTCTCCCCTCCAGGCGAGATGAGGCCCATTTCCGCTGAAGCGTCTCGAAGCTGATCACACCTCCCCTCTGGAACTTCGAAAGGGTCCTTCACACCCTTGGTGCAAATCAAGAAGTTCCCCGACATACCCGTCTCCACTCGAGAGGAATCACGGGGGTCCCGCCCACATCCAGAGGAGCCCCGTTTCCGCCTCGTAGCTCGAGATGAGGGATCCTTTCCCTGCTTCGTCGGGAAAGAGTTCCCGGCGTTCCCGTCGCATCTCAAGAGGAGGCCCTCTCAACAGGAACGGCGAGAGGAACTCCAGGGTCGTGCCACCATTCCAAGAGTCCCCCAGATGTCTCAGTCCATTCCAGAGGAACCTCTTTTCCCTTCACCGGCTCGTCTTTCACGCCGAGGATTGACTCACACCAAGGTGGCACGTGGCACAGCCCTGTGGGAAAGCCTCGTGGGAAAGCCTCGAGGGACAGCCTCGAGGGAAAGCCACAGATCCCTTGATCCACGTGACAGGAAGCGTGACACTACTGCTGCAGCTCGGGAGGAAAGCGTACGTGCATGCCCCCACTCGAGACGAGGCCTGACTCCCCTGGGGAGACTCAGAAGCACCCCAAGATCCATGGCAACACTGGAGAGGAATCCTCAGGTTCCGGCCCCGAATCCACACAAGGACTGAGGCCCCGGCATGGACGGGAGAGGAATCCCGAGAGGTCCCCTAGCAACTCACATGGGGACTGGCCTTTCGTGAGGCTACCAGAGCGGGTCCCTGAGGTCCCCGTCGTAACTCGAGAAGACCTGCCGCAACTCAAGAAAATCCAGGAGGTTCTCCCCTCCAGGCGAGATGAGGCCCATTTCCGCTGAAGCGTCTCGAGGCTGATCACACCTCCCCTCTGGAACTTCGAAAGGGTCCTTCACACCCTTGGTGCAAATCAAGAAGTTCCCCGACATAGCCGTCTCCACTCGAGAGGAATCACGAGGGTCCCGCCCACATCCAGAGGAGCCCCGTTTCCGCCTCGCAGCTCGAGATGAGGGATCCTTTCCCTGCTTCGTCGGGAAAGAGTTCCCGGCGTTCCCGTCGCATCTCAAGAGGAGGCCCTCTCAACAGGAACGGCGAGAGGAACTCCAGGGTCGTGCCACCATTCCAAGAGTCCCCCAGATGTCTCAGTCCATACCAGAGGAACCTCTTTTCCCTTCACCGGCTCGTCTTTCACGCCGAGGATCGACTCACACCAAGGTGGCACGTGGCACAGCCCTGTGGGAAAGCCTCGTGGGAAAGCCTCGAGGGACAGCCTCGAGGGAAAGCCACAGATCCCTTGATCCACGTGACAGGAAGCGTGACACTACTGCTGCAGTTCGGGAGGAAAGCGCACGTGCCTGCCCCCACTCGAGACGAGGCCTGACTCCCCTGGGGAGACTCAGAAGCACCCCAAGATCCATGGCAACACTGGAGAGGAATCCTCAGGTTCCGGCCCCGACTCCACACAAGGACTGAGGCCCCGGCATGGACGGGAGAGGAATCCCGAGAGGTCCCCTAGCAACTCGCATGGGGACTGGCCTTTCGTGAAGCTACCAGAGCGGATCCCTGAGGTCCCCGTCGTAACTCGAGAAGACCTGCCGCAACTCGAGAAAATCCAGGAGGTTCTCCCCTCCCGGCGAGATGAGGCCCATTTCCGCTGAGGCGTCTCGAGGCTGATCACACCTCCCCTCTGGAACTTCGAAAGGGTCCTTCACACCCTTGGTGCAAATCAAGAAGTTCCCCGACATACCCGTCTCCACTCGAGAGGAATCACGAGGGTCCCGCCCACATCCAGAGGAGCCCCGTTTCCGCCTCGTAGCTCGAGATGAGGGATCCTTTCCCTGCTTCGTCGGGAAAGAGTTCCCGGCGTTCCCGTCGCATCTCAAGAGGAGGCCCTCTCAACAGGAACGGCGAGAGGAACTCCAGGGTCGTGCCACCATTCCAAGAGTCCCCCAGATGTCTCAGTCCATTCCAGAGGAACCTCTTTTCCCTTCACCTGCTCGTCTTTCACGCCGAGGATCGACTCACACCAAGGTGGCACGTGGCACAGCCCTGTGGGAAAGCCTCGTGGGAAAGCCTCGAGGGACAGCCTCGAGGGAAAGCCACAGATCCCTTGATCCACGTGACAGGAAGCGTGACACTACTGCTGCAGCTCGGGAGGAAAGCGCACGTGCATGCCCCCACTCGAGACGAGGCCTGACTCCCCTGGGGAGACTCAGAAGCACCCCAAGATCCATGGCAACACTGGAGAGGAATCCTCAGGTTCCGGTCCCGACTCCACACAAGGACTGAGGCCCCAGCATGGACGGGAGAGGAATCCCGAGAGGTCCCCTAGCAACTCGCATGGGGACTGGCCTTTCCTGAGGCCACCAGAGGGGGTCCCTGTGGTCCCCGCCGTAACTCGAGAAGACCTGCCGCAACTCGAGAAAATCCAGGAGGTTCGCCCCTCCAGGCGAGATGAGGCCCATTTCCGCTGAGGCGTCTCGAGGCTGATCACACCTAACCTCTGGAACTTTGAAAGGGTCCTTCACACCCTTGGTGCAAATCAAGAAGTTCCCCGACATACCCATCTCCACTCGAGAGGAATCACGAGGGTCCCGCCCACATCCAGAGGAGCCCCGTTTCCGCCTCGTAGCTCGAGATGAGGGATCCTTTCCCTGCTTCGTCGGGAAAGAGTTCCCGGCGTTCCCGTCGCATCTCAAGAGGAGGCCCTCTCAACAGGAACGGCGAGAGGAACTCCAGGGTCGTGCCACCATTCCAAGAGTCCCCCAGATGTCTCAGTCCATTCCAGAGGAACCTCTTTTCCCTTCACCGGCTCGTCTTTCACGCCGAGGATCGACTCACACCAAGGTGGCACGTGGCAGAACCCTGTGGGAAAGCCTCGTGGGAAAGCCTCGAGGGACAGCCTCGAGGGAAAGCCACAGATCCCTTGATCCACGTGACAGGAAGCGTGACACTACTGCTGCAGCTCGGGAGGAAAGCGCACGTGCATGCCGCCACTCGAGACGAGGCCTGACTCCCCTGGGGAGACTCAGATGCACCCCAAGATCCATGGCAACACTGGAGAGGAATCCTCAGGTTCCGGCCCCGACTCCACACAAGGACTGAGGCCCCGGCATGGACGGGAGAGGAATCCCGAGAGGTCCCCTAGCAACTCGCATGGGGACTGGTCTTTCGTGAGGCTACCAGAGCGGGTCCCTGAGGTCCCCGTCGTAACTCGAGAAGACGTGCCGCAACTCGAGAAAATCCAGGAGGTTCTCCCCTCCAGGCGAGATGAGGCCCATTTCCGCTGAGGCGTCTCGAGGCTGATCACACCTCCCCTCTGGAACTTCGAAAGGGTCCTTCACACCCTTGGTGCAAATCAAGAAGTTCCCCGACCTAGCCGTCTCCACTCGAGAGGAATCACGAGGGTCCCGCCCACATCCAGAGGAGCCCCGTTTCCGCCTCGTAGCTCGAGATGAGGGATCCTTTCCCTGCTTCGTCGGGAAAGAGTTCCCGGCGTTCCCGTCGCATCTCAAGAGGAGGCCCTCTCAACAGGAACGGCGAGAGGAACTCCAGGGTCGTGCCACCATTCCAAGAGTCCCCCAGATGTCTCAGTCCATTCCAGAGGAACCTCTTTTCCCTTCACCGGCTCGTCTTTCACGCCGAGGATCGACTCACACCAAGGTGGCACGTGGCACAGCCCTGTGGGAAAGCCTCGTGGGAAAGCCTCGAGGGACAGCCTCGAGGGAAAGCCACAGATCCCTTGATCCACGTGACAGGAAGCGTGACACTACTGCTGCAGCTCGGGAGGAAAGGGCACATGCATGCCCCCACTCGAGACGAGGGCTGACTCCCCTGGGGAGACTCAGAAGCACCCCAAGATCCATGGCAACACTGGAGAGGAATCCTCAGGTTCCGGCCCCGACTCCACACAAGGACTGAGGCCCCGGCATGGACGGGAGAGGAATCCCGAGAGGTCCCCTAGCAACTCGCATGGGGTCTGGCCTTTCCTGAGGCCACCAGAGCGGGTCCCTGAGGTCCCCGTCGTAACTCGAGAAGAGCTGCCGCAACTCGAGAAAATCCAGGAGGTTCTCCCCTCCAGGCGAGATGAGGACCATTTCCGCTGAGGCGTCTCGAGGCTGATCACACCTCACCTCTGGAACTTCGAAAGGGTCCTTCACACCCTTGGTGCAAATCAAGAAGTTCCCCGACATACCCGTCTCCACTCGAGAGGAATCACGAGGGTCCCGCCCACATCCAGAGGAGCCCCGTTTCCGCCTCGTAGCTCGAGATGAGGGATCCTTTCCCTGCTTCGTCGGGAAAGAGTTCCCGGCGTTCCCGTCGCATCTCAAGAGGAGGCCCTCTCAACAGGAACGGCGAGAGGAACTCCAGGGTCGTGCCACCATTCCAAGAGTCCCCCAGATGTCTCAGTCCATTCCAGAGGAACCTCTTTTCCCTACACCGGCTCGTCTTTCACGCCGAGGATCGACTCACACCAAGGTGGCACGTGGCACAGCCCTGTGGGAAAGCCTCGTGGGAAAGCCTCGAGGGACAGCCTCGAGGGAAAGCCACAGATCCCTTGATCCACGTGACAGGAAGCGTGACACTACTGCTGCAGCTCGGGAGGAAAGCGCACGTGCATGCCCCCACTCGAGACGAGGCCTGACTCCCCTGGGGAGACTCAGAAGCACCCCAAGATCCATGGCAACACTGGAGAGGAATCCTCAGGTTCCGGTCCCGACTCCACACAAGGACTGAGGCCCCAGCATGGACGGGAGAGGAATCCCGAGAGGTCCCCTAGCAACTCGCATGGGGACTGGCCTTTCCTGAGGCCACCAGAGGGGGTTCCTGTGGTCCCCGTCGTAACTCGAGAAGACCTGCCGCAACTCGAGAAAATCCAGGAGGTTCTCCCCTCCAGGCGAGATGAGGCCCATTTCCGCTGAGGCGTCTCGAGGCTGATCACACCTCCCCTCTGGAACTTTGAAAGGGACCTTCACACCCTTGGTGCAAATCAAGAAGTTCCCCGACATACCCGTCTCCACTCGAGAGGAATCACGAGGGTCCCGCCCACATCCAGAGGAGCCCCGTTTCCGCCTCGTAGCTCGAGATGAGGGATCCTTTCCCTGCTTCGTCGGGAAAGAGTTCCCGGCATTCCCGTCGCATCTCAAGAGGAGGCCCTCTCAACAGGAACGGCGAGAGGAACTCCAGGGTCGTGCCACCATTCCAAGAGTCCCCCAGATGTCTCAGTCCATTCCAGAGGAACCTCTTTTCCCTACACCGGCTCGTCTTTCACGCCGAGGATCGACTCACACCAAGGTGGCACGTGGCACAGCCCTGTGGGAAAGCCTCGTGGGAAAGCCTCGAGGGACAGCCTCGAGGGAAAGCCACAGATCCCTTGATCCACGTGACAGGAAGCGTGACACTACTGCTGCAGCTCGGGAGGAAAGCGCACGTGCATGCCCCCACTCGAGACGAGGCCTGACTCCCCTGGGGAGACTCAGAAGCACCCCAAGATCCATGGCAACACTGGAGAGGAATCCTCAGGTTCCGGTCCCGACTCCACACAAGGACTGAGGCCCCAGCATGGACGGGAGAGGAATCCCGAGAGGTCCCCTAGCAACTCGCATGGGGACTGGCCTTTCCTGAGGCCACCAGAGGGGGTTCCTGTGGTCCCCGTCGTAACTCGAGAAGACCTGCCGCAACTCGAGAAAATCCAGGAGGTTCTCCCCTCCAGGCGAGATGAGGCCCATTTCCGCTGAGGCGTCTCGAGGCTGATCACACCTCCCCTCTGGAACTTTGAAAGGGACCTTCACACCCTTGGTGCAAATCAAGAAGTTCCCCGACATACCCGTCTCCACTCGAGAGGAATCACGAGGGTCCCGCCCACATCCAGAGGAGCCCCGTTTCCGCCTCGTAGCTCGAGATGAGGGATCCTTTCCCTGCTTCGTCGGGAAAGAGTTCCCGGCATTCCCGTCGCATCTCAAGAGGAGGCCCTCTCAACAGGAACGGCGAGAGGAACTCCAGGGTCGTGCCACCATTCCAAGAGTCCCCCAGATGTCTCAGTCCATTCCAGAGGAACCTCTTTTCCCTTCACCGGCTCGTCTTTCACGCCGAGGATCGACTCACACCAAGGTGGCACGTGGCACAGCCCTGTGGGAAAGCCTCGTGGGAAAGCCTCGAGGGACAGCCTCGAGGGAAAGCCACAGATCCCTTGATCCACGTGACAGGAAGCGTGACACTACTGCTGCAGATCGGGAGGAAAGCGCACGTGCATGCCCCCACTCGAGACGAGGCCTGACTCCTCTGGGGAGACTCAGAAGCACCCCAAGATCCATGGCAATACTGGAGAGGAATCCTCAGGTTCCGGCCCCGACTCCACACAAGGACTGAGGCCCCGGCATGGACGGGAGAGGAATCCCGAGAGGTCCCCTAGCAACTCGCATGGGGACTGGCCTTTCCTGAGGCCACCAGAGCGGGTCCCTGAGGTCCCCGTCGTAACTCGAGAAGACCTGCCGCAATTCGAGAAAATCCAGGAGGTTCTCCCCTCCAGGCGAGATGAGGCCCATTTCCGCTGAGGCGTCTCGAGGCTGATCACACCTCACCTCTGGAACTTCGAAAGGATCCTTCACACCCTTGGTGCAAATCAAGAATTTCCCCGACATAGCCGTCTCCACTCGAGAGGAATCACGAGGGTCCCGCCCACATCCAGAGGAGCCCCGTTTCCGCCTCGTAGCTCGAGATGAGGGATCCTTTCCCTGCTTCGTCGGGAAAGAGTTCCCGGCGTTCCCGTCGCATCTCAAGAGGAGGCCCTCTCAACAGGAACGGCGAGAGGAACTCCAGGGTCGTGCCACCATTCCAAGAGTCCCCCAGATGTCTCAGTCCATACCAGAGGAACCTCTTTTCCCTTCACCGGCTCGTCTTTCACGCCGAGGATCGACTCACACCAAGGTGGCACGTGGCACAGCCCTGTGGGAAAGCCTCGTGGGAAAGCCTCGAGGGACAGCCTCGAGAGAAAGCCACAGATCCCTTGATCCACGTGACAGGAAGCGTGACACTACTGCTGCAGCTCGGGAGGAAAGCGCACGTGCATGCCCCCACTCGAGACGAGGCCTGACTCCCCTGGGGAGACTCAGAAGCACCCCAAGATCCATGGCAACACTGGAGAGGAATCCTCAGGTTCCGGCCCCGACTCCACACAAGGACTGAGACCCCGGCATGGACGGGAGAGGAATCCCGAGAGGTCCCCTAGCAACTCGCATGGGGACTGGCCTTTCCTGAGGCCACCAGAGCGGGTCCCTGAGGTCCCCGTCGTAACTCGAGAAGACCTGCCGCAACTCGAGAAAATCCAGGAGGTTCTCCCCTCCAGGCGAGATGAGGCCCATTTCCGCTGAGGCGTCTCGAGGCTGATCACACCTCACCTCTGGAACTTCGAAAGGCTCCTTCACACCCTTGGTGCAAATCAAGAAGTTCCCCGACATAGCCGTCTCCACTCGAGAGGAATCACGAGGGTCCCGCCCACATCCAGAGGAGCCCCGTTTCCGCCTCGTAGCTCGAGATGAGGGATCCTTTCCCTGCTTCGTCGGGAAAGAGTTCCCGGCGTTCCCGTTGCATCTCAAGAGGAGGCCCTCTGAACAGGAACGGCGAGAGGAACTCCAGGGTCGTGCCACCATTCCAAGAGTCCCCCAGATGTCTCAGTCCATTCCAGAGGAACCTCTTTTCCCTTCATCGGCTCGTCTTTCACGCCGAGGATCGACTCACACCAAGGTGGCACGTGGCACAGCCCTGTGGGAAAGCCTCGTGGGAAAGCCTCGAGGGACAGCCTCGAGGGAAAGCCACAGATCCCTTGATCCACGTGACAGGAAGCGTGACACTACTGCTGCAGCTCGGGAGGAAAGCGCACGTGCATGCCGCCACTCGAGACGAGGCCTGACTCCCCTGGGGAGACTCAGAAGCACCCCAAGATCCATGGCAACACTGGAGAGGAATCCTCAGGTTCCGGCCCCGACTCCACACAAGGACTGAGGCCCCGGCATGGACGGGAGAGGAATCCCGAGAGGTCCCCTAGCAACTCGCATGGGGACTGTCCTTCGTGAGGCCACCAGAGCGGGTCCCTGAGGTCCCCGTCGTAACTCGAGAAGACCTGCCGCAACTCGAGAAAATCCAGGAGGTTCTCCCCTCCAGGCGAGATGAGGCCCATTTCCGCTGAGGCGTCTCGAGGCTGATCACACCTCCCCTATGGAACTTCGAAAGGGTCCTTCACACCCTTGGTGCAAATCAAGAAGTTCCCCGACATACCCGTCTCCACTCGAGAGGAATCACGAGGGTCCCGCCCACATCCACAGGAGCCCCGTTTCCGCCTCGTAGCTCGAGATGAGGGATCCTTTCCCTGCTTCGTCGAGAAAGAGTTCCCGGCGTTCCCGTCGCATCTCAAGAGGAGGCCCTCTCAACAGGAACGGCGAGAGGAACTCCAGGGTCGTGCCACCATTCCAAGAGTCCCCCAGATGTCTCAGTCCATACCAGAGGAACCTCTTTTCCCTTCACCGGCTCGTCTTTCACGCCGAGGATCGACTCACACCAAGGTGGCACGTGGCACAGCCCTGTGGGAAAGCCTCGTGGGAAAGCCTCGAGGGACAGCCTCGAGAGAAAGCCACAGATCCCTTGATCCACGTGACAGGAAGCGTGACACTACTGCTGCAGCTCGGGAGGAAAGCGCACGTGCATGCCCCCACTCGAGACGAGGCCTGACTCCCCTGGGGAGACTCAGAAGCACCCCAAGATCCATGGCAACACTGGAGAGGAATCCTCAGGTTCCGGCCCCGACTCCACACAAGGACTGAGACCGCGGCATGGACGGGAGAGGAATCCCGAGAGGTCCCCTAGCAACTCGCATGGGGTCTGGCCTTTCCTGAGGCCACCAGAGCGGGTCCCTGAGGTCCCCGTCGTAACTCGAGAAGACCTGCCGCAACTCGAGAAAATCCAGGAGGTTCTCCCCTCCAGGCGAGATGAGGCCCATTTCCGCTGAGGCGTCTCGAGGCTGATCACACCTCACCTCTGGAACTTCGAAAGGGTCCTTCACACCCTTGGTGCAAATCAAGAAGTTCCCCGACATAGCCGTCTCCACTCGAGAGGAATCACGAGGGTCCCGCCCACATCCAGAGGAGCCCCGTTTCCGCCTCGTAGCTCGAGATGAGGGATCCTTTCCCTGCTTCGTCGGGAAAGAGTTCCCGGCGTTCCCGTTGCATCTCAAGAGGAGGCCCTCTCAACAGGAACGGCGAGAGGAACTCCAGGGTCGTGCCACCATTCCAAGAGTCCCCCAGATGTCTCAGTCCATTCCAGAGGAACCTCTTTTCCCTTCACCGGCTCGTCTTTCACGCCGAGGATCGACTCACACCAAGGTGGCACGTGGCACAGCCCTGTGGGAAAGCCTCGTGGGAAAGCCTCGAGGGACAGCCTCGAGGGAAAGCCACAGATCCCTTGATCCACGTGACAGGAAGCGTGACACTACTGCTGCAGCTCGGGAGGAAAGCGCACGTGCATGCCGCCACTCGAGACGAGGCCTGACTCCCCTGGGGAGACTCAGAAGCACCCCAAGATCCATGGCAACACTGGAGAGGAATCCTCAGGTTCCGGCCCCGACTCCACACAAGGACTGAGGCCCCGGCATGGACGGGAGAGGAATCCCGAGAGGTCCCCTAGCAACTCGCATGGGGACTGGCCTTTCCTGAGGCCACCAGAGCGGGTCCCTGAGGTCCCCGTCGTAACTCGAGAAGACCTGCCGCAACTCGAGAAAATCCAGGAGGTTCTCCCCTCCAGGCGAGATGAGGCCCATTTCCGCTGAGGCGTCTCGAGGCTGATCACACCTCCCCTCTGGAACTTCGAAAGGCTCCTTCACACCCTTGGTGCAAATCAAGAAGTTCCCCGACATAGCCGTCTCCACTCGAGAGGAATCACGAGGGTCCCGCCCACATCCAGAGGAGCCCCGTTTCCGCCTCGTAGCTCGAGATGAGGGATCCTTTCCCTGCTTCGTCGGGAAAGAGTTCCCGGCGTTCCCGTTGCATCTCAAGAGGAGGCCCTCTCAACAGGAACGGCGAGAGGAACTCCAGGGTCGTGCCACCATTCCAAGAGTCCCCCAGATGTCTCAGTCCATTCCAGAGGAACCTCTTTTCCCTTCACCGGCTCGTCTTTCACGCCGAGGATCGACTCACACCAAGGTGGCACGTGGCACAGCCCTGTGGGAAAGCCTCGTGGGAAAGCCTCGAGGGACAGCCTCGAGGGAAAGCCACAGATCCCTTGATCCACGTGACAGGAAGCGTGACACTACTGCTGCAGCTCGGGAGGAAAGCGCACGTGCATGCCGCCACTCGAGACGAGGCCTGACTCCCCTGGGGAGACTCAGAAGCACCCCAAGATCCATGGCAACACTGGAGAGGAATCCTCAGGTTCCGGCCCCGACTCCACACAAGGACTGAGGCCCCGGCATGGACGGGAGAGGAATCCCGAGAGGTCCCCTAGCAACTCGCATGGGGACTGGCCTTTCGTGAGGCTACCAGAGCGGGTCCCTGAGGTCCCCGTCGTAACTCGAGAAGACCTGCCGCAACTCGAGAAAATCCAGGAGGTTCTCCCCTCCAGGCGAGATGAGGCCCATTTCCGCTGAGGCGTCTCGAGGCTGATCACACCTCCCCTCTGGAACTTCGAAACGGTCCTTCACACCCTTGGTGCAAATCAAGAAGTTCCCCGACATACCCGTCTCCACTCGAGAGGAATCACGAGGGTCCCGCCCACATCCAGAGGAGCCCCGTTTCCGCCTCGTAGCTCGAGATGAGGGATCCTTTCCCTGCTTCGTCGGGAAAGAGTTCCCGGCGTTCCCGTCGCATCTCAAGAGGAGGCCCTCTCAACAGGAACGGCGAGAGGAACTCCAGGGTCGTGCCACCATTCCAAGAGTCCCCCAGATGTCTCAGTCCATTCCAGAGGAACCTCTTTTCCCTTCACCGGCTCGTCTTTCACGCCGAGGATCGACTCACACCAAGGTGGCACGTGGCACAGCCCTGTGGGAAAGCCTCGTGGGAAAGCCTCGAGGGACAGCCTCGAGGGAAAGCCACAGATCCCTTGATCCACGTGACAGGAAGCGTGACACTACTGCTGCAGCTCGGGAGGAAAGCGCACGTGCATGCCGCCACTCGAGACGAGGCCTGACTCCCCTGGGGAGACTCAGAAGCACCCCAAGATCCATGGCAACACTGGAGAGGAATCCTCAGGTTCCGGCCCCGACTCCACACAAGGACTGAGGCCCCGGCATGGACGGGAGAGGAATCCCGAGAGGTCCCCTAGCAACTCGCATGGGGACTGGCCTTTCCTGAGGCTACCAGAGCGGGTCCCTGAGGTCCCCGTCGTAACTCGAGAAGACGTGCCGCAACTCGAGAAAATCCAGGAGGTTCTCCCCTCCAGGCGAGATGAGGCCCATTTCCGCTGAGGCGTCACGAGGCTGATCACACCTCCCCTCTGGAACTTCGAAACGGTCCTTCACACCCTTGGTGCAAATCAAGAAGTTCCCCGACATACCCGTCTCCACTCGAGAGGAATCACGAGGGTCCCGCCCACATCCAGAGGATCCCCGTTTCCGCCTCGTAGCTCGAGATGAGGGATCCTTTCCCTGCTTCGTCGGGAAAGAGTTCCCGGCGTTCCCGTCGCATCTCAAGAGGAGGCCCTCTCAACAGGAACGGCGAGAGGAACTCCAGGGTCGTGCCACCATTCCAAGAGTCCCCCAGATGTCTCAGTCCATTCCAGAGGAACCTCTTTTCCCTTCACCGGCTCGTCTTTCACGCCGAGGATCGACTCACACCAAGGTGGCACGTGGCACAGCCCTGTCGGAAAGCCTCGTGGGAAAGCCTCGAGGGACAGCCTCGAGGGAAAGCCACAGATCCCTTGATCCACGTGACAGGAAGCGTGACACTACTGCTGCAGCTCGGGAGGAAAGCGCACGTGCATGCCCCCACTCGAGACGAGGCCTGACTCCCCTGGGGAGACTCAGAAGCACCCCAAGATCCATGGCAACACTGGAGAGGAATCCTCAGGTTCCGGCCCCGACTCCACACAAGGACTGAGGCCCCGGCATGGACGGGAGAGGAATCCCGAGAGGTCCCCTAGCAACTCGCATGGGGACTGGCCTTTCCTGAGGCCACCAGAGCGGGTCCCTGAGGTCCCCGTCGTAACTCGAGAAGACCTGCCGCAACTCGAGAAAATCCAGGAGGTTCTCCCCTCCAGGCGAGATGAGGCCCATTTCCGCTGAGGCGTCTCGAGGCTGATCACACCTCACCTCTGGAACTTCGAAAGGCTCCTTCACACCCTTGGTGCAAATCAAGAAGTTCCCCGACATAGCCGTCTCCACTCGAGAGGAATCACGAGGGTCCCGCCCACATCCAGAGGAGCCCCGTTTCCGCCTCGTAGCTCGAGATGAGGGATCCTTTCCCTGCTTCGTCGGGAAAGAGTTCCCGGCGTTCCCGTCGCATCTCAAGAGGAGGCCCTCTCAACAGGAACGGCGAGAGGAACTCCAGGGTCGTGCCACCATTCCAGGAGTCCCCCAGATGTCTCAGTCCATTCCAGAGGAACCTCTTTTCCCTTCACCGGCTCGTCTTTCACGCCGAGGATCGACTCACACCAAGGTGGCACGTGGCACAGCCCTGTGGGAAAGCCTCGTGGGAAAGCCTCGAGGGACAGCCTCGAGGGAAAGCCACAGATCCCTTGATCCACGTGACACGAAGCGTGACACTACTGCTGCAGCTCGGGAGGAAAGCGCACGTGCATGCCCCCACTCGAGACGAGGCCTGACTCCCCTGGGGAGACTCAGAAGCACCCCAAGATCCATGGCAACACTGGAGAGGAATCCTCAGGTTCCGGCCCCGACTCCACACAAGGACTGAGGCCCCAGCATGGACGGGAGAGGAATCCCGAGAGGTCCCCTAGCAACTCGCATGGGGACTGGCCTTTCCTGAGGCCACCAGAGGGGGTCCCTGTGGTCCCCGTCGTAACTCGAGAAGACCTGCCGCAACTCGAGAAAATCCAGGAGGTTCTCCCCTCCAGGCGAGATGAGGCCCATTTCCGCTGAGGCGTTTCGAGGCTGATCACACCTCCCCTCTGGAACTTCGAAAGGGTCCTTCACACCCTTGGTGCAAATCAAGAAGTTCCCCGACATACCCGTCTCCACTCGAGAGGAATCACGAGGGTCCCGCCCACATCCAGAGGAGCCCCGTTTCCGCCTCGTAGCTCGAGATGAGGGATCCTTTCCCTGCTTCGTCGGGAAAGAGTTCCCGGCGTTCCCGTCGCATCTCAAGAGGAGGCCCTCTCAACAGGAACGGCGAGAGGAACTCCAGGGTCGTGCCACCATTCCAAGAGTCCCCCAGATGTCTCAGTCCATTCCAGAGGAACCTCTTTTCCCTTCACCGGCTCGTCTTTCACGCCGAGGATCGACTCACACCAAGGTGGCACGTGGCACAGCCCTGTGGGAAAGCCTCGTGGGAAAGCCTCGAGGGACAGCCTCGAGGGAAAGCCACAGATCCCTTGATCCACGTGACAGGAAGCGTGACACTACTGCTGCAGCTCGGGAGGAAAGCGCACGTGCATGCCCCCACTCGAGACGAGGCCTGACTCCCCTGGGGAGACTCAGAAGCACCCCAAGATCCATGGCAATACTGGAGAGGAATCCTCAGGTTCCGGCCCCGACTCCACACAAGGACTGAGGCCCCGGCATGGACGGGAGAGGAATCCCGAGAGGTCCCCTAGCAACTCGCATGGGGTCTGGCCGTTCCTGAGGCCACCAGAGCGGGTCCCTGATGTCCCCGTCGTAACTCGAGAAGACCTGCCGCAACTCGAGAAAATCCAGGAGGTTCTCCCCTCCAGGCGAGATGAGGCCCATTTCCGCTGAGGCGTCTCGAGGCTGATCACACCTCACCTCTGGAACTTCGAAAGGGTCCTTCACACCCTTGGTGCAAATCAAGAAGTTCCCCGACATACCCGTCTCCACTCGAGAGGAATCACGAGGGTCCCGCCCACATCCAGAGGAGCCCCGTTTCCGCCTCGTAGCTCGAGATGAGGGATCCTTTCCCTGCTTCGTCGGGAAAGAGTTCCCGGCGTTCCCGTCGCATCTCAAGAGGAGGCCCTCTCAACAGGAACGGCGAGAGGAACTCCAGGGTCGTGCCACCATTCCAAGAGTCCCCCAGATGTCTCAGTCCATTCCAGAGGAACCTCTTTTCCCTTCACCGGCTCGTCTTTCACGCCGAGGATCGACTCACACCAAGGTGGCACGTGGCACAGCCCTGTGGGAAAGCCTCGTGGGAAAGCCTCGAGGGACAGCCTCGAGGGAAAGCCACAGATCCCTTGATCCACGTGACAGGAAGCGTGACACTACTGCTGCAGCTCGGGAGGAAAGCGCACGTGCATGCCCCCACTCGAGACGACGCCTGACTCCCCTGGGGAGACTCAGAAGCACCCCAAGATCCATGGCAATACTGGAGAGGAATCCTCAGGTTCCGGCCCCGACTCCACACAAGGACTGAGGCCCCGGCATGGACGGGAGAGGAATCCTGAGAGGTCCCCTAGCAAGTCGCATGGGGACTGGCCTTTCCTGAGGCCACCAGAGCGGGTCCCTGAGGTCCCCGTCGTAACTCGAGAAGACCTGCCGCAACTCGAGAAAATCCAGAAGGTTCTCCCCTCCAGGCGAGATGAGGCCCATTTCCGCGGAGGCGTCTCGAGGCTGATCACACCTCACCTCTGGAACTTCCAAAGGGTCCTTCACACCCTTGGTGCAAATCAAGAAGTTCCCCGACCTAGCCGTCTCCACTCGACAGGAATCAAAAGGGTCCCGCCCACATCCAGAGGAGCCCCGTTTCCGCCTCGTAGCTCGAGATGAGGGATCCTTTCCCTGCTTCGTCGGGAAAGAGTTCCCGGCGTTCCCGTCGCATCTCAAGAGGAGGCCCTCTCAACAGGAACGGCGAGAGGAACTCCAGGGTCGTGCCACCATTCCAAGAGTCCCCCAGATGTCTCAGTCCATTCCAGAGGAACCTCTTTTCCCTTCACCGGCTCGTCTTTCACGCCGAGGATCGACTCACACCAAGGTGGCACGTGGCACAGCCCTGTCGGAAAGCCTCGTGGGAAAGCCTCGAGGGACAGCCTCGAGGGAAAGCCACAGATCCCTTGATCCACGTGACAGGAAGCGTGACACTACTGCTGCAGCTCGGGAGGAAAGCGCACGTGCATGCCCCCACTCGAGACGAGGCCTGACTCCCCTGGGGAGACTCAGAAGCACCCCAAGATCCATGGCAACACTGGAGAGGAATCCTCAGGTTCCGGCCCCGACTCCACACAAGGACTGAGGCCCCGGCATGGACGGGAGAGGAATCCCGAGAGGTCCCCTAGCAACTCGCATGGGGACTGGCCTTTCCTGAGGCCACCAGAGCGGGTCCCTGAGGTCCCCGTCGTAACTCGAGAAGACCTGCCGCAACTCGAGAAAATCCAGGAGGTTCTCCCCTCCAGGCGAGATGAGGCCCATTTCCGCTGAGGCGTCTCGAGGCTGATCACACCTCACCTCTGGAACTTCGAAAGGGTCCTTCACACCCTTGGTGCAAATCGAAAAATTCCCCGACCTAGCCGTCTCCACTCGAGAGGAATCACGAGGGTCCCGTCCACTTCCAGAAGAGCCCCGTTTCCGCCTCGTAGCTCGAGATGAGGGATCCTTTCCCTGCTTCGTCGGGAAAGAGTTCCCGGCGTTCCCGTCGCATCTCAAGAGGAGGCCCTCTCAACAGGGACGGCGAGAGGAACTCCAGGGTCGTGCCACCATTCCAAGAGTCCCCCAGATGTTTCAGTCCATTCCAGAGGAACCTCTTTTCCCTTCACCGGCTCGTCTTTCACGCCGAGGATCGACTCACACCAAGGTGGCACGTGGCACAGCCCTGTGGGAAAGCCTCGTGGGAAAGCCTCGAGGGACAGCCTCGAGGGAAAGCCACAGATCGCTTGATCCACGTGACAGGAAGCGTGACACTACTGCTGCAGCTCGGGAGGAAAGCGCACGTGCATGCCCCCACTCGAGACGAGGCCTGACTCCCCTGGGGAGACTCAGAAGCACCCCGAGATCCCTGGCAACACTGGAGAGGAATCCTCAGGTTCCGGCCCCGACTCCACACAAGGACTGAGGCCCCGGCATGGACGGGAGAGGAATCCCGAGAGGTCCCCTAGCAACTCGCATGGGGACTGGCCTTTCCTGAGGCCACCAGAGCGGGTCCCTGAGGTCCCCGTCGTAACTCGAGAAGACCTGCCACAACTCGAGAAAATCCAGGAGGTTCTCCCCTCCAGGCGAGATGAGGCCCATTTCCGCTGAGGCGTCTCGAGCCTGATCACATGTCACCTCTGGAACTTCGAAAGGGTCCTTCACACCCTTGGTGCAAATCAAGAAGTTCCCCGACATACCCGTCTCCACTCGAGAGGAATCACGAGGGTCCCGTCCACTTCCAGAGGAGCCCCGTTTCCGCCTCGTAGCTCGAGATGAGGGATCCTTTCCCTGCTTCGTCGGGAAAGAGTTCCCGGCGTTCCCGTCGCATCTCAAGAGGAGGCCCTCTCAACAGGGACGGCGAGAGGAACTCCAGGGTCGTGCCACCATTCCAAGAGTCCCCCAGATGTCTCAGTCCATTCCAGAGGAACCTCTTTTCCCTTCACCTGCTCGTCTTTCACGCCGAGGATCACTCACACCAAGGTGGCACGTGGCACAGCCCTGTGCGAAAGCCTCGTGGGAAAGCCTCGAGGGACAGCCTCGAGGGAAAGCCACAGATCCCTTGATCCACGTGACAGGAAGCGTGACCCTAATGCTGCAGCTCGGGAGGAAAGCGCAGGTGCATGCCCCCACTCGAGACGAGGCCTGACTCCCCTGGGGAGACTCAGAAGCATCCCAAGATCCATGGCAACACTGGAGAGGAATCCTCAGGTTTCGGCTCCGACTCCACACAAGGACTGAAGCCCCGGAATGGACGGGAGAGGAATCCCGAGAGGTCCCCTAGCAACTCGCATGGGGACTGGCCTTTCCTGAGGCCACCAGAGCGGGTCCCTGAGGTCCCCGTCGTAACTCGAGAAGACCTGCCGCAACTCGAGAAAATCCAGGAGGTACTCCCCTCAGGCGAGATGAGGCCCATTTCCGCTGAGGCGTCTCGAGGCTGATCACACCTCACCTCTGGAACTTCGAAAGGCTCCTTCACACCCTTGGTGCAAATCAAGAAGTTCCCCGACCTAGCCGTCTCCACTCGAGAGGAATCACGAGGGTCCCGCCCACATCCAGAGGAGCCCCGTTTCCGCCTCGTAGCTCGAGATGAGGGATCCTTTCCCTGCTTCGTCGGGAAAGAGTTCCCAGCGTTCCCGTCGCAGCTCAAGAGGAGGCCCTCTCAACAGGAACGGCGAGAGGAACTCCAGGGTCGTGCCACCATTCCAAGAGTCCCCCAGATGTCTCAGTCCATTCCAGAGGAACCTCTTTTCCCTTCACCGGCTCGTCTTTCACGCCGAGGATCGACTCACACCAAGGTGGCACGTGGCACAGCCCTGTGGGAAAGCCTCGTGGGAAAGCCTCGAGGGACAGCCTCGAGGGAAAGCCACAGATCCCTTGATCCACGTGGCAGGAAGCGTGAAACTACTGCTGCAGCTCGGGAGGAAAGCGCACGTGCATGCCCCCACTCGAGACGAGGCCTGACTCCCCTGGGGAGACTCAGAAGCACCCCAAGATCCATGGCAACACTGGAGAGGAATCCTCAGGTTCCGGCCCCGACTCCACACAAGGACTGAGGCCCCGGCATGGACGGGAGAGCAATCCCGAGAGGTCCCCTAGCATCTCTCATGGGGACTGGCCTTTCCTGAGGCCACCAGAGCGGGTCCCTGAGGTCCCCGTCGTAACTCGAGAAGACCTGCCGCAACTCGAGAAAATCCAGGAGGTTCTCCCCTCCAGGCGAGATGAGGCCCATTTCCGCTGAGGCCTCTCGAGGCTGATCACATCTCACCTCTGGAACTTCGAAAGGCTCCTTCACACCCTTGGTGCAAATCAAGAAGTTCCCCGACCTAGCCGTCTCCACTCGAGAGGAATCACGAGGGTCCCGCCCACATCCAGAGGAGCCCCGTTTCCGCCTCGTAGCTCGAGATGAGGGATCCTTTCCGTGCTTCGTCAGAAAAGAGTTCCCGGCGTTCCCGTCGCATCTCAAGAGGAGGCCCTCTCAACAGGAACGGCGAGAGGAACTCCAGGGTCGTGCCACCATTCCAAGAGTTCCCAGATGTCTCAGTCCATTCCAGAGGAACCTCTTTCCCTTTCACCTGCTCGTCTTTCACGCCGAGGATCGACTCACACCAAGGTGGCACGTGGCACAGCCCTGTGGGAAAGCCTCGTGGGAAAGCCTCGAGGGACAGCCTCGAGGGAAAGCCACAGATCCCTTGATCCACGTGACAGGAAGCGTGACACTACTGCTGCAGCTCGGGAGGAAAGCGCACGTGCATGCCCCCACTCGAGACGAGGACTGACTCCCCTGGGGCGACTCAGAAGCACCCCAAGATCCATGGCAACACTGGAGAGGAATCCTCAGGTTCCGGCCCCGACTCCACACAAGGACTGAGGCCCCGGCATGTACGGGAGAGGAATCCCGAGAGGTCCCCTAGCATCTCTCATGGGGACTGGCCTTTCCTGAGGCCACAAGAGCGGGTCCCTGAGGTCCCCGTCGTAACTCGAGAAGACCTGCCGCAACTCGAGAAAATCCAGGAGGTTCTCCCCTCCAGGCGAGATGAGGCCCATTTCCGCTGAGGCGTCTCGAGGCTGATCACACCTCACCTCTGGAACTTCGAAAGGCTCCTTCACACCCTTGGTGCAAATCAAGAAGTTCCCCGACCTAGCCGTCTCCACTCGAGAGGAATCACGAGGGTCCCGCCCACATCCAGAGGAGCCCCGTTTCCGCCTCGTAGCTCGAGATGAGGGATCCTTTCCCTGCTTCGTCGGGAAAGAGTTCCCGGCGTTCCCGTCGCATCTCAAGAGGAGGCCCTCTGAACAGGAACGGCGAGAGGAACTCCAGGGTCGTGCCACCATTCCAAGAGTCCCCCAGATGTCTCAGTCCATTCCAGAGGAACCTCTTTTCCCTTCACCGGCTCGTCTTTCACGCCGAGGATCGACTCACACCAAGGTGGCACGTGGCACAGCCCTGTGCGAAAGCCTCGTGGGAAAGCCTCGAGGTACAGCCTCGAGGGAAAGCCACAGATCCCTTGATCCACGTGACAGGAAGCGTGACACTACTGCTGCAGCACGGGAGGAAAACGCACGTGCATGCCCCCACTCGAGACGAGGCCTGACTCCCCTGGGGAGACTCAGAAGCACCCCAAGATCCATGGTAACACTGGAGAGGAAACCTCAGGTTCCGGCCCCGACTCCACACAAGGACTGAGACCCCGGCATGGACGGGAGAGGAATCCCGAGAGGTCCCCTAGCAACTCGCATGGGGACTGGCCTTTCCTGAGGCCACCAGAGCGGGTCCCTGAGGTCCCCGTCGTAACTCGAGAAGACCTGCCGCAACTCGAGAAAATCCAGGAGGTTCTCCCCTCCAGGCGAGATGAGGCCCATTTCCGCTGAGGCGTCTCGAGCCTGATCACACGTCACCTCTGGAACTTCGAAAGGGTCCTTCACACCCTTGGTGCAAATCAAGAAGTTCCCCGACATACCCGTCTCCACTCGAGAGGAATCACGAGGGTCCCGTCCACTTCCAGAGGAGCCCCGTTTCCGCCTCGTAGCTCGAGATGAGGGATCCTTTCCCTGCTTCGTCGGGAAAGAGTTCCCGGCGTTCCCGTCGCATCTCAAGAGGAGGCCCTCTCAACAGGGACGGCGAGAGGAACTCCAGGGTCGTGCCACCATTCCAAGAGTCCCCCAGATGTCTCAGTCCATTCCAGAGGAACCTCTTTTCCCTTCACCTGCTCGTCTTTCACGCCGAGGATCACTCACACCAAGGTGGCACGTGGCACAGCCCTGTGCGAAAGCCTCGTGGGAAAGCCTCGAGGGACAGCCTCGAGGGAAAGCCACAGATCCCTTGATCCACGTGACAGGAAGCGTGACACTACTGCTGCAGCTCGGGAGGAAAGCGCACGTGCATGCCCCCACTCGAGACGAGGCCTGACTCCCCTGGGGAGACTCAGAAGCACCCCAAGATCCATGGCAACACTGGAGAGGAATCCTCAGGTTTCGGCTCCGACTCCACACAAGGACTGAAGCCCCGGAATGGACGGGAGAGGAATCCCGAGAGGTCCCCTAGCAACTCGCCTGGGGACTGGCCTTTCCTGAGGCCACCAGAGCGGGTCCCTGAGGTCCCCGTCGTAACTCGAGAAGACATGCCGCAACTCGAGAAAATCCAGGAGGTTCTCCCCTCCAGGCGAGATGAGGCCCATTTCCGCTGAGGCGTCTCGAGGCTGATCACACCTCACCTCTGGAACTTCGAAAGGCTCCTTCACACCCTTGGTGCAAATCAAGAAGTTCCCCGACCTAGCCGTCTCCACTCGAGAGGAATCTCGAGGGTCCCGCCCACATCCAGAGGAGCCCCGTTTCCGCCTCGTAGCTCGAGATGAGGGATCCTTTCCCTGCTTCGTCGGGAAAGAGTTCCCGGCGTTCCCGTCGCAGCTCAAGAGGAGGCCCTCTCAACAGGAACGGCGAGAGGAACTCCAGGGTCGTGCCACCATTCCAAGAGTCCCCAGATGTCTCAGTCCATTCCAGAGGAACCTCTTTTCCCTTCACCGGCTCGTCTTTCACGCCGAGGATCGACTCACACCAAGGTGGCACGTGGCACAGCCCTGTGGGAAAGCCTCGTGGGAAAGCCTCGAGGGACAGCCTCGAGGGAAAGCCACAGATCCCTTGATCCACGTGACAGGAAGCGTGACACTACTGCTGCAGCTCGGGAGGAAAGCGCACGTGCATGCCGCCACTCGAGACGAGGCCTGACTCCCCTGGGGAGACTCAGAAGCACCCCAAGATCCATGGCAACACTGGAGAGGAATCCTCAGGTTCCGGCCCCGACTCCACACAAGGACTGAGGCCCCGGCATGGACGGGAGAGGAATCCCGAGAGGTCCCCTAGCAACTCGCATGGGGGACTGGCCTTTCGTGAGGCTACCAGAGCGGGTCCCTGAGGTCCCCGTCGTAACTCGAGAAGAACCTGCCGCAACTCGAGAAAATCCAGGAGGTTCTCCCCTCCAGGCGAGATGAGGCCCATTTCCGCTGAGGCGTCTCGAGGCTGATCACACCTCCCCTCTGGAACTTCGAAACGGTCCTTCACACCCTTGGTGCAAATCAAGAAGTTCCCCGACATACCCGTCTCCACTCGAGAGGAATCACGAGGGTCCCGCCCACATCCAGAGGAGCCCCGTTTCCGCCTCGTAGCTCGAGATGAGGGATCCTTTCCCCTGCTTCGTCGGGAAAGAGTTCCCGGCGTTCCCCGTCGCATCTCAAGAGGAGGCCCTCTCAAACAGGAACGGCGAGAGGAACTCCAGGGTCGTGCCACCATTCCAAGAGTCCCCCAGATGTCTCAGTCCATTCCAGAGGAACCTCTTTTCCCTTCACCGGCTCGTCTTTCACGCCGAGGATCGACTCACACCAAGGTGGCACGTGGCACAGCCCTGTGGGAAAGCCTCGTGGGAAAGCCTCGAGGGACAGCCTCGAGGGAAAGCCACAGATCCCTTGATCCACGTGACAGGAAGCGTGACACTACTGCTGCAGCTCGGAGGAAAGCGCACGTGCATGCCGCCACTCGAGACGAGGCCTGACTCCCCTGGGGAGACTCAGAAGCACCCCAAGATCCATGGCAACACTGGAGAGGAATCCTCAGGTTCCGGCCCCGACTCCACACAAGGACTGAGGCCCCGGCATGGACG
>NW_026292300.1:0-21494 GCF_023091745.1 Budorcas taxicolor | reverse complement strand
CAAGAGTGGTCTATGACTTGGGAGTCTACGGGGCCATTAGGGTTTACAAGGCCGTGCTCGGGGTTGGTTTTGTTTGCTAAGCACCGCAAGTAACACTTAAACCGTTTCAAGCATACTTATCATTTATTAGGTAGCCTAACGCATTTAGCCATAGGTTCATCACTTAACAAGTTTTCATAAGCAATAGGGCCTTAATTCCGTGCTTACACATGCGATTAAGCAAACCATTCATCAATCAATGATCCCAAGCCATGTATCAACCAAATTAAACAACCTCAACCAACCACAACAGTCCACACAACATCTACGTGCCACAATTCCAAGCATTCAATACCACAAATGAAGTTACAACATGTTTCAAAGCATATCACTAAACAAAACCTCACTGCAATGGTCTGTTTTCCCACATTCGATTAGACAAGAAAATAATATCCAATTTCAGTGAAAAAAATGTCAAATTAAATCTTAATGAGTGATTTAAATCTAGGAACAAACCTCACATCATTTGGAGTTCGGATTTAGGAGTTATGGCCAAAACTGTGAGACTACTCAAAACTGTCCAGTTTTAGACACATTACGGTTTTCGCTATTTTTTAGGGTCTTAGAATCAGAATTGGCTTTGGTCTATTTCTGACAAAAATGTCCATAACTGCAAAATATATAAATCTACCAATTTTCATGCATTTTCACCAACATATACTAGGTCAAAAATGCTTCGTTCTACATAGTCAGTAATCTGCCAGAAACCTATTTCATTTTTCCAATTTTTCCAGATTTAGACACCTCACGATGTTTGACCATTTTGGAGGCCTTAGAGTCAAAATGTTCCTTGTCCTATTTCTACAAAAAATTCTCAGAACTGGCAAAACTAGTAACCTACCAATTTTCATGCATTTTCATCAAGGTTTACTAAGCCAAATTCACCTGGTACTACAAGATCAGAAAACTGCCAACAACACGTTTTTACCTATCTTCAAGTTCTAGCCAAAAATCTAGCCATGAATGGTCATATAAGCTCATGTACACACATATACAACAACTACAGAGGTAAATATAGTCATATGAAGGCATGAATGTGATTTTTGAAAGCTTTTAAAAGAGTTTAACCCTCACCTTAGCCTATTGATGTGTTAAAGATGCTCAAATGCTCTTCAAAATGCACAAAGGGGCTTCTTCCTTGCTTTGGCTGAGAGATGGCTTGTCCTCCTTTAATTTCTAGCTTAGTTAGAATGTGAGGAGGGTGTGCATGTGTGTGAAACCAAAAGAAATGGAAGAAAACTATCAAGACTTACCTTAGGCCGAAAATGAAGAGTTTGTGAGCTTCGGGTGAGATTTTCTTGCTTCTTTCTTGCTTGGGCTGCTATGGCCAAGCTTGGGAGAGTCTTAGAGTGTCCTTGAGAGTTGTTAGGAGTCTTGGGAGCTCATGAGAATGCAAGGGTCGAAAATGAGAGAGTTTGTGAGAGTTTGGATGAAGTCTTGAAGTGTTTGTGTGCAAGCATGAGTGTGTCGGCCATGGGAGTGTACAAGGCTGAAATTTTTGTCACCTTGGGCATTTTTTATGTATTCTTGTGTTTGGTAAGGAATATTGAGTGTTTAAAATATGATTGTTTGTGTAGGATTTCTTGTTGGCCGTGTAGGCCTTGTGTGTGTGTGTATTGTTTATATATTTTTTTTGAATTCTAGTGCTTGGTGATAGATTAAAGCATATTTGAAATATTGGGTGAGTATTATAGTGTTTTGTGTAGGTTTATAGTAGTTTATTGGTTAGTTGATTGTGTTAGGAAGAATAGAATATTTTAATAGTTAGTGGGTTTTGTAGAGAATTTGAATTAGGAATATATTATTGGTTAGTGGATTGTGTAGAATTATTTTAGTGTCTTGTGCTTTGTGCAGGAATCTTTATTGATTAGCGTGCAGGCACATAGTTCAAGGTTTAAGGTACGCACTACAAGGCACACACGAAAATCAATATAGGGCGCGAATTTGAAGTAAGGCACGAACTTCAAGGCAAATGCACGAATTCTAAAGTCAATGCACGCAACCCTAGGTGAATGCACGAAAACCAATACAAGACACGTATTTTGATGCAATGCACGTGAATCGAGGTGTGACACTTAAATCTAGGTTAAGACAAGCAATTCAAGGTCAAGGCACATGAAACGAGATAACACACGCAATTCGAAGTCAGGGCCCGTAAGTTGAGGATTAGGGCATATAATTCTAGGTCAAGACATGAATGATGAGGCATGCACGAAAACCAAGACATGACACGTAATCCAAGGTCGGTCATATAATTCTGGGTCTATGGCACACAAATCGAGATAAGACACGTTATTCGGGGTCGAGCCTCACATCCTTCCCTCCTTAAAAGAATTTTGTCCCGAAATTCATTCTTACTTGTTGAGGTCATTTAGACGAATTCCGACCATTGTTATTTTCCAACTCCGGGTCGTCCTTTGCTCTGTGATCTCTCTTATCACAACGAATTCACTTCCTAGCTTTCTTCAATCATTTAATTTGGTGTGACGCCTACATTTACAGTTCATTCCTTTGAACAACTCTCTTTTCTCCAATTGATCTTAAGGTCGAGTTCATTAACTAAGGTTAGAATCTCCAAACATAGTCATCAAAGCTGCATCGGTATTCTAACAATATAACTATAACTCCAAAATCATAACTCATGTTGTATCAATCTCGCATCCATACCTCAAAAGGAATATCACAATAATACCGCGATCTTATGGTTACATACACTAATTTCAAGATGATAGGTCTATATCAGATTTACATATTCTATCAACTAGCTTCAAAATTGTTAACACGTAGGACATACACATGTTATGGGTCATTTCCACAATATGACTCTATTTTCAGGAAGAATTCACCAAACAAACTAATCCATCTCAAATCGTCATCTATCGATGGTATCATAGCCCTTCTTATCTCGTAGGTACATTAGATTAGCAAATCTTCTAATGACTACTCTCCCGATTACAGGCTCCTATTCACTAACCTCCTTTCCCGAGTTTGTTAACCTTCACGCTCGTAATCAACGAGAAAGACCGTTGAGATTCGTGAAACTCAAACTCTAAGGTTTATTAAGTACCACCAACAAACTGCCATCGAAATTGCATGGGTAAACTGATCATGTTGCACTAGTTCATTCTTACAAGTAAATTTCATCAGCTTGTAATCCATAATTTATTTCCTCATTCAAATCTCTATCTTCAAGTCATAAGGCTTCATAATTTCTTTTAATCTTAACCGAAACTCCTAAGGCGAATAGTTTCAATCTCAAATAAATTTCACTCACCTCAATCCAAGGTTACGTCATACTTAAGAGGACAATGGTCCTACTCACTTAGCAACCTAGTCATTCCTTCGAACACTTAATGCCTGCCAATATATCTTCAACATTAGTGTTACTAAGCTAGGGCTATAGCCATGTAAGTGATATCAATGTTCCACTAGGTTACCTGGTCGTACAACAACAATCATATGACTATAAATGGGTACCAAAATGATCGAGCTCATAAGATACTTACACGAGATAACTTCAAGGTTGTATCAACAATCTCAAGTTATCTCTCGGCCAAGCAAGGAGAAAAGACGATCTTGTGCATCATCAAGAGCTTTGTGCATCTTCATTATTGTCTTGCTAAGGTGAGGGCTAAAACTCTTTTGAAAAACTTTCAAAAACCACATGCATGCCTTCATATGTCTATTTTTACCTCTGTACTTGTGATATATATGTGTACATGACCTTTTGTAAACATGCATGGCAAGATATTTGGCTAGAATTTGAAGATAGGTGAAATCGCGTAAATGGCAGTTTTCTGACTTGTTGGAGCGAAGTGAATTTGACCAGGTAAATGATGTTTAAAATGTGTGAAAATTGGTAGGTGACTATTTTTTCCAGTTCTGATAATTTTTTGTAGAAATAGGCCAAGGACAATATTGAATCTAAGGTCCCCAAAATGGCAAATCAAAGAAAGGTGTCCAAATCTGGAAAATCTGGGAAAATGGAGCAGGTTTTTGGCAGTTCACTGTCCCTGTAGAACGAGCCAGTTTTGACTTAGTAAATGATATCTAAAATGCATGAAATTTGGTATATAGCTAGATTTTTCAGTTCTGGACATGTTTGTCAGAAATAGACTAAGGCTAAATCTGACCCTAAGGCCCTCAAAAATGACAAGTATTGAAATGTGTACAAATCTGGACAGTTTTGCGTAGTCGCACGGTTTTGGCTGTAACTCTTGAATCCGAACTCCAAATGATGCAAGGTTTGTTTCTGGATTTAGTTCACTCCTTAAGCTTTAATTTGAAATTTTTTTCACTGGAATGGAGATTTTTGCTTGTCTAAATGATTGTGGGAATACAGACCATTGCAGTGAGGTTTTCATCTAGTGATATGCTTTGAAAATTATTGTAACTTCTCTTGTTGTATTAAATGCTTGGGATTGTGGCAGTTGGATGCTATGTGGACTGTTTTGAATGCTCGAGGATGTTTAATTAATCGATGCATGCTTTGGTTTAATTACTTGTCAACTCATGGCTTAATCATACGTGTAAGCATGAATTGAAACCCTAGTGACTATGAAAAACTCGCTAAGTATTGATCCTATGGTTATCGTGTCTAATTGTGTGATTAGTGTGCTGCCCGTAGTTGTCTTTATAGCCCTAAATGTGATTCCGACGATTATATGTTGATAAGTAGACCTTTCTTGTACCCAGTCCCACGTAGATGTCGTTGCATGTTGTATGACCTTATTATTTGATTGCGTGAACCCTGAAAGGAGTTATATGACTTGATTCACATGTGTTGCATGGCTGTCCGCTTAACATTCATGTAACTCCATGTGCCTTACAAGTGAAATTACCTGTCATAGCATGCCTCACGTGTTTACTTGTCAATGTGCAATCTTATAACTGCTCGGAGGCAACCTACTTTGTTGTCCTCCTAATGTGATATGTTAAATGTTATAAATGTGCAAGGCATACAAGGTTGCAACCTTTCATTGTGGCATGGTAGCGTTTCACGCACGCCGGGCGGCATCAGGCTTGTCGGTGCTACCGTGACTACCATGGTCCAATTCCCTCTTTCACTTGGTATTCCACCCTCGGAGACTTGGGTTGTAGGTTTTCGGGGTACATCCGAAGTACACCCAAATGGGAACAATAAGTAGATTATTGAAGTCGGCTGCAACAATCGTATTGAAATCGATATTGAGAGCAATTGCTCAACGTATCCTTGAAATGATTGGTAATTGTATCTGTTGCTTAATTTGATTCTTATACTTTGTGTACCTTATTACTTGTAATACGTGACATGTTTTCAAAAAGGGATTTTTCATAAGTTAACCGGAAAAAGAGTTGCAAAACGTATTTCGTGTTCCCCCTTACTGAGTTCATAATGACTCACCCTCTTTTATCATCTCAGGTGAAGAAGACCAGGAACAGGTACCCGAGGACAACGTGCCTATTGATGACTCTTTGGAATGATTGCTTGCCCTACGTGCCTTACTTGACTATGGCCATTTTGTGAACGATATGTTGCTTGAAGACTATTTCTTATGTTGCTTGTTATTGTATTGTAAATGACCCCCGCTGTAATTTGGGATCAAATTTTGGCTTGTACTGATCATAACTAGGTACACACTCTTCTGGTCATTCTACTATCGTTACTTTGGTTTAGTATCTATCACAGACTTACGAAGTACTAGATAAGAGTTAAGTAAAATAAATTTATCCAATCTTAATTAGGTACTCATTGTTAAGGTAAGATCAATAGGTACTGGTGTAACTAGATTGACAAATAAACGAGACATCGTAACATGCTAGGTTATTAGTCAAACGAGGCTTCGAGATAACTAGTAGGCACCTCGATTGATGATAAATAGTAATCTTAGTTGGAAATGAATTTGAGATTGAAAGTTTCGAGGCGTTTAGAGAATTAGGTCAAACTAAAAAGCCCAATTACAGCCGTTATGTTACCGGTTTTCTGGAGAATTTATGGAGTTTAGGCTAAACGTAAATGTTAAACCTTCATGAACGATTAGTACGTGAAATGACTTGAATGTTTAGATCACCCCTAGTCTAACCTCTATAGGTCGGGTTGGTGCGTGAAAGATTAGGGTGCCGTCCTTTACGCGGCTCACGACGTACGATCCGGGATGAAAAAACAGAGCAAAAGAAAAAAATTATCCCGAAACTGATGAAAAGTTCAATTTTGGGCTCCAAAAATAGGCACAACCAAGCAGCCTTCCTGCCCCCATCATAGAGCTCTCGGAGAGCTTTCCAACAGTATGTTGTGCGCCGCGTAACTCCTTACGGATCAAAAGTTATAGGCATCGGAGCGACGGAAACCTGATATCAAGCCCCAGGCCCTCGATTTGCGGGCCCAGCCTCTACGTGAGGAGAAGTTGTCTTGCCCAAGGTACCATGGGATTCGGTAATAGAAATATGATGGATTAGGCTGTCGTCCTTTTCGCGGCTTACGACGTACGATTCGGGATTTAAAAAAAACAGCGCAAAAGAATAAAAGTATCTCGAAACTGAAGAAAATGTTCAATTTTGGGCTTCAAAAATAGGCACAGCTATGCTGGCTTGCTGCCCCCATCGTAGAGCTCTAGGAGAGCTTTCCAACGGTATGCTGTGCGCCGCGTAACTCCTTACTGATCAAAAGTTATGGGCACCGGAGCGATGGAGACCTGGCCTCAAGCCCGACGCCCTTGATTTGCGAGCCCAGCCTCTATGTGAAGTGAAGTTGTCTTGCCCAAGGTGCTGTGGGATTCAGTAATAGAAATGTGATGGATTAAGTTGTCGTCCTTTTCGTGGCTCACGACGTACGATCCGAGACGGAAAAATAACCCAAAAGAAAAAAGTGTTCTAAAACTGATGAAAACATTTGACTTTGGGCTCCGAAATTAAACACAGCCGAGCAAGATTACTGCCCCGTCGTAGAGCTCTTGGAGAGCTTTCCAACGGTATGCTGTGCGCTGTGTAACTCCTAACGGATCAAAAGTTATGGGCACCGGAGCGACGGATTCCTGATCACAAGCCCTACGCCTTCGGTTTGCGGGCCCAGCCTCTACGAGAAGTGAAGTTGTCTTGCCAAAGGTGTCATAGGATTTGGTAATAGAAATGTGATGGATTAGGTTGCCGTCCTTTTCGCGGCTCATGATGTACAATTCCGGATGAAAAAACAGCACAAAAGAAGAAAAGTGTCCCGAAACTGATGAAAACATTCAATTTTGGGCTGCGAAAATAGTCACAACCATGCAGGCTTGCTGCCCCCTATCATAGAGATCTCGAGAGCTTTCCAACGGTATGCTATGCACACCGTAACTTCTTACAGATTAAAATTTATAGGCACCGGAGCGACGGAGACCTGGTCCCAAGCTCCCCACCCTCGGTTTGAGGGCCCATCCTCTACGTGAAGCGAAGATGTCTTGCTGAAGGTCCCATGGGATTCAGTAATAGAAATGTGATGGATTAGATTGTCATCCTTTTCGCGGCTCACGACATACGATCCGTGACAGAAAAACAACACAAAAGAAGAAAAGTATCCCGAAACTGATGAAAACGTTCAATTTTGGGCTCCAAAACTAGGCGCAGCAAAGCAGGATTGCTGCCCCCGTCGTACAGCTCTTGGAGAGCTTTCCAACGGTATTCTGTGCGCAGCGTAACTTCTTTCGAATCAAAAGTTATGGGCACCGGAGCGACGAAAACCTTGTCTCAAGCCCCACGCCCTAGGTTTTCGGGCCCAGCCTTTACCTGAAGCGAAGTTCTCTTGCCCAAGGTACCGTGGGATTCGGTAATAGAAATGTGATAAATTAGGTTGTCGTCCTTTTCACGGATCACGACGTACAATCTGGGATGAAAAAACAGTTCAAAAGAATAAAAGTGTCCCGAAATTGATGAAAACGTTCGATTTTGGGCTCCGAAAGAATGTGCAACTGGGCAGGATTGCTGCCCCCCGTCGTAAAACACTCGGAGAGCTTTCCAATGGTATGATGTGCGCCACGTAACTCCTTACAGATCAAAAGTTATGGGCACCGGAGTGACGAAAACCTGGTCTCAAGCCCCAGGCCCTCGGTTTGCGGGCCTAGCCTCTACGTGAGGCGAAGTTGTCTTGGTCAAGGTATCGTGGGATGAAACCTGGTCTCAAAACTGATGAAAATGTTCAATTTTGGGCTCCAAAAATAGGCGCAGTGGAGCAGGATTGCTGCCCCCGTTGTACAGCTCCTGGAGAGCTTTTCAACGGTATATTGTGCGCCGCGTAACTTCTTTTGGATCAAAAGTTATGGGCATCGGAGCGACGGAAACCTAGTCTCAAGCCCCACGCCCTAGGTTTCCGGGCCCAGCCTCTACCTGAAGCGAAGTTCTCTTGCCCAAGGTACCATGGAATTCAGTAATAGAAATGTGATAAATTATGTTGTCGTCCTTTTCGCGGATCACGACGCACAATCCGGGATTAAAAAACAGCGCAAAAGAAGAAAAGTGTCCCGAAATTGATGAAAACGTTCAATTTTGGGCTCTGAAAGAATGCGCAGCTAGGCAGGATTGCTGCCCCCGTCGTAAAGCACTTGGAGAGCTTTCCAATGGTATGATGTGCGCCACGTAACTCCTTATAGATCAAAAGTTATGGGCACCGGAGCGACGGAAACCTGGTCTCAAGCCCCAGACCCTCGGTTTGCGGGCCCAGCCTCTACGTGAGGCGAAGTTGTCTTAGCCAAGGTACCGTGGGGTTCGGTAATAGAAATATGATGGATTAGGTTGTTGTCTTTTTCGCGGCTCACGACGTACGATCTGGGATGAAAAAACAGTGCAAAAGAATAAAAGTGTCATGAAACTGATGAAAACGTTAGATTTTGGGCTCCGAAAATAGGCAGAGCCAAGCCGGCTTTCTGCCCCCATCGTAGAGCTCTCGGAGAACTTTCCAACGGTATGCTGTACGCCGCGTAACTCCTTACTGATCAAAAGTTATGGGCACCAGAGCGACGGAGACCTGGCCCCAAGCCCTATGCCCTCGGTTTGCGGGCCCAGCCTCTACGTGAAGTGAAGTTGTCTTGCCAAAGGTGTCGTAGGATTCGGTAATAGAAATGTGATGGATTAGGTTATCGTCCTTTTCGCGGCTCACGACGTACGATCCGGGATGAAAAAACAATGCAAAAGAAGAAAAGTATCCAAAAACTGATGAAAACATTCGATTTTGGGCTACGAAAATAGTCACAACCTAGCAGGCTTGCTGCCCCCATCGTAGAGCTCTCGGAGAGCTTTCCAACTGTATACTATGCGCCGCGTAACTCCTTATAGATTAAAAGTTATGGGCACCGGAGTGACGGAGACCTGGTCCCAAGCCCCCCGCCCTCGGTTTGGGGGCCCATACTCTACGTGAAGCGAAGTTGTCTTGCCGAAGGTTGTCACACCCCAACCCGGCCTATAAAGGTTAGACTAGGGTATGATCTAAACATTCAAGTCCTTTCACGTATTTAATCGTTCAAGAAGGTTTAACACCTAAGGTTTAGGCTAAACTCCATAAATTCTCCGAAAAACCGGCAGCATAACGGCTGTGATTGGGCTCTTTAGTTTGACCTAATTCTCAAAACGCCTCAAAATTTCTAATCTCAGTTTCATTTCTAACTAAGATCACTATTTATAACCAATCGAAACATCTACCAGTTATCTCGAAGTCTCGTTTAATTAATAACCTAGCATGATACTATGTCTCATTTGTTTGTTTGTCCTCATTACAAAAGTACCTGTTGATCTTAGCTTAACAATGAGTACCTGCTTAAGATTGGATAGGTTCATTTTACTTAATCCTTACCTGATACTTCAGAATCCTATGATAGATACTAGCCAATAACGATAGCAAAAACGACCATAGTAGTGTCTATCTAGTTATTATCAGTACAAGCCAAAATTGGACCCCAAATTACAACGGGGGTCGTTTATAATACAACAACAAGCAAAATAAGAAACGAAATAGCCTTCAAGCAACGTATTGTTCACAAAATGGCCATAGTCATGTAAGGCACGTAGGGCAAGCAATCATTCCAAGAAATCATCGTTAGGCACATCATCCTCGGGTACTTGTTCTTGGTCTTCTTCACCTGAGATGATAAAAGAGGGTGAGTCCTTATGAACTCAGCGAGAGGGAACGAGAAATAAGTTTTGAAACTCATTTTTCGGTTCAACTTATGAAAAACCCTTTTTGCAAGCATGAACGTATCACAAGTAAGTACATAATGTAATGTAAAAGTAAAAGAACACAATTATCCGTCTTTCCTCCCCGAGGTCCTCTAGGAACCAAGCGAGAGTACTTATACACATAGTGAAATAGATACGGTGAGCTTTTGCTCTCAGTTTATTTCCAGTATCAATTGTTGCGGCCGACTTCAAATCATCCCTTTATCACGCCAAATGGGTGTACTCCGGATGTACCCCGAAATCCTACGACCCAACTCTCCAAGGAAGTCTAGCCCCCAAGCGAGAGAGGGAATTGGACAATGGTAGTCACGGTTGCACCGGCAAGCCCGATGCCGCCCGGTGTGCGTGAATGCTACCACGCCAGAATGAAAGGTTGCAACCTTGTATGCAATGCACATTTATGACATTTAATATATCACATTTGGAGGACAACAAAGTAGGTTGCCTTCGAGCAATCATAAGATTGCACATTGACAGTTAAACACGCGAGGCACGATATGACAAGTAAATTCACTTGAAAAGCACATGGAGTTATATGAATATTAAATGGGCAGCCATGTAACACATGTAAATCAAGTCATATAACTCATTTCAAAGTTCATGTAATCAAATAATAAGAGTATTCATCACGCAATGACATCTACGTGGGACCGGGTACAAGAAAGGCCTACTTGTCAACATATAATCATCGAAATCACGTTTAGGGCTACAAGGGAAACTACGGGCAGCCTACTAATTTCATAATCGAACACGATATTTATAGGATCAACGCTTGGCGAGTTTTTCCTAGCCATTAGGGTTTCATTTCATGCTCACCCGTACGATTGAGCCCTAAGTTGTCACGTAATTAAACTCAAGTCATGCATTGATTAATTCAACACCCTAAAGCATTCAAAACAGTCCACACAACATCCAAATGCCACAATCCCAAGCATTTAATACAACAAGAGAAGCTACAATAATTTTCTAAGCATGTCAATAGGTGAAACCCTCACTGCAATTGACTGTTTTATCACAATCATTGAGACAAGCAAATAATCTCCAATTCTAGTGAAAAATATGTCAAATTAAAGCTTAAGGAGTGAATTAAATTCAGAAACAAACCTCGCATCATTTGGAGTTCAGGTTCAAGAGTTATAGCCAAAACAGTGAAACTACACAAAACTGTCCAGATTTGCACACATTTCAATTCTTGTCATTGTTGAGGGCCTTAGGTTCAGATTTAGCCTTAGTCCATTTCTGACAAAAATTTCCAGAACTGAAAAATCTAGCTTCACACCAAATTTCAATGATTTTGGATATAATTTACTAAGTCAAAACTGGTTCGTTCTACAAGGTCAGTGAATCTGCCAAAACCTGCTTCATTTTTCCAGACTTTCCAGATTTGGACACATTTTGATAATTTGACATTTTGAGGCACTTAGAGTCGAAATTAGCTTTGGCCTATTTCTATAAAAAATGTTCATAACTGGAAAAACTAGTTACCTTCCAGTTTTCAGGCATTTTAAACATCATTTACCTAGTCAAAAGCACTTCGCACCAACAAGGTAGAAGGCTGTCACATACCCGATTTCATCTATCATCACATTCTAGCCAAATATCTTGCCATGCATGTTTATAAAAGCTCATGAACACACATATATCTCAAGTATAGAAGTAAAGATAGACATTTAAGGGTATGCATGTGGTTTTTTTGAAAGATTTTCAAGAAGTTTTAGCCCTCACCTTAGCAAGACAACAAAGAAGATGCTCAAACTCTTGGTGAAGCACAAAGTTGATCTTTTTCCTTGCTTAGCCGAGAGACAACTTGGGATTTCTCTAATTTTCTAGCTTAGTAACCAAGTTCTTAGTAGGTGCATGTGGTTAGAACAAGAAGAAAAGAAATGGAAGCTAACAAACTCACCTAAGCCGAAATGGAGGTGCTAAAGGCTTGCATGTGCATTTCTTTGCTCCTAGCTTTGTTTGGTCGAGCTCCTATGTAGCTTGGAAGTCTTGAAGAGCCTTAGGATGAAGAACTTAGCTATGGAGAGTAGAAACTCAGCCAAGGCCGAGAGAGAGAGAAGAAATGAGAGAGGAATGAGAGGAAAATGAGAGAAAATGAAAAGCTTTGTTGGGCAAAGATGCTTGTCGGCCTAGGGCCTTGCAAAATCAGAATTTTGTGTCTTGAAGGAGCATTTTTTGAATCCTTAGCATGGGCAATTGAGAATGGGTCGAGAATGGTACATTGAGGAGGGTTTTTGAGCCATTTTTTTCTATTGCTTGTGTCATAGAATGTCATAGGATGTCTAGATTTAATTTTGAATTATGCAAGCAAGCACAAATGCACACAAGGTGGTCGGCCAAGGCATTGCAAGAATCTGAATTTTTTGTCTTGGTTGAGCAATATTTTAATTGTGTTTTTGGGATATGCAAAGAATAAGGAATAAGGAATAAAGAATGTCTAGCTTTTTGTGAGATTTTGTCTTCTAGTCGGTTGAATTAGCAATTTAATATTGGTTAGTGGAGTTTGTAGGATTAATTAATGATCTAGTGCTTCGTGTAAGATGCTTTCTTGATTAGCGTGAGGGCACGCTTTCCTAGGTTTAGAGCATGCACTATGAGGTAGGGCACGAACTACGAGATGAATGCACGTTTCCCAAGTAAATGCACGCAACCCTAAATGAATGCATGTAATTCAATGCAAGGCACACAAAACGAAACACAATTCTTAAACCTAGGTCGAGGCACGTAAATCTAGGTTATGGCACACGAAATGAGGTATCGCACGTAAATCGAGGTCGGGCCTCACAAAGGTGCGGTAGGATTTGGTAATAGAAATGTGACGGATTAGGTTATCGTCCTTTTCGCTGCTCACGATGTACGATCCGGGATAGAAAAACAACGTAAAAGAAGAAAAGTATCCTGAAACTGATGAAAACGTTCGATTTGGGCTATGAAAATAGGCGCAGCCAAGCAGGATTGCTTCCCCTGTCGTAGAGCTCTCGGAGAGCTTTCCAACGGTATGCTGTGCGCTGCATAACTTCTTACAAATCAAAAGTTATGGGCACCGGAGTGACAGAAACCTGGTTTCAAGCCCCAGGCCCTCAGTTTGCGGGCCCAGCCTCTACATGAGGCGAAGTTGTCTTGCCCAAGGTACCGTGGGATTTGGTAAAAGAAATATGATGGATTAGGTTGTCGTCCTTTTCGCGGCTCACGACGTACGATCCGTGACAAAAAAATAGCGCAAAAGAGGAAAAGTGTCCCGAAACTGATGAAAAAGTTCAATTTTGGGCTCCGAAAATAGGCACAGACAAGCAGCCTTGCTGCCCCTGTCGTAGAGCTCTAGGAGATCTTTCCAACGGTATGCTGTGCACCGCGTAACTCCTTACGGATCAAAAGTTATGGGCACCGAAGCAACGGAAACCTAGTCTCAAGCCCCAGGCCCTCGGTTTGCTGGCCCAACCTCTACGTGAGGCAAAGTTGTCTTGTCCAAGGTACCGTGGGATTCGATAATAAAAATATGATGGATTAGGTTGTCGTCCTTTTTGCGGCTTACGACATACGATCCGGGATGAAAAAATAGCGCAAAAGAATAAAAATATCCTGAAACTGATGAAAACGTTCAATTTTGGATTCTGAAAATAGGCACAACCAAGCCAGCTTGCTGCCCCCGTCGTAGATCTCTCGGAGAGCTTTTCAACGGTATGCTGTGCACCGCATAACTCCTTACTAATCAAAAGTTATAGGCACCGGAGCGACGGAGACCTGGTCCCAAGCCCCACGCCCTCGGTTTGCGGGCCCAGCCTCTACGTGAAGCGAAGTTGTCTTGCCCAAGGTGCTATGGGATTCGGTAATAGAAATGTGATGGATTTAGTTGTCGTCCTTTTCGCGGCACACAACGTACGATCCGAGATGAAAAAATAGCGTAAAAGAATAAAAGTGTCCCAAAACTGATGAAAACGTTCGATTTTGGGCTCCAAAAATAGGCACAGCCAAGTCGGCTTGCTACCCTCGTCGTAGAGCTCTTGAAGAGCTTTCTAACGGTATGTTGTGCACCGTGTAACTCCTTAATGATCAAAAGTTATGGGCACCGGAACAACGGAGACCGGGCCCCAAGCCCGACGCCCTCGATTTGCGGGCCCAGCCTCTTCGTGAAGCGAAGTTGTCTTGCCCAAGGTGCTGGGGGATTCGGTAATAGAAATGTGATGGATTAGGTTGTCGTCCTTTTCACAGCTCATGATGTACAATCCAGGACAGAAAAATAGCGCAAAAGTAGAAAAGTGTCCCCAAACTGATGAAAACATTCGATTTTGGGCTCCGAGAATAGGCACAGCCGAACAGGCTTGTTGCCCCCATCATAGAGCTCTCAGAGAGCTTTCCAACGGTATGTTGTGCGCTGCGTAACTCCTTACGGATCAAAAGTTAGGGGCACCGGAGCGACGGATTCCTGATTACAAGCCCCACGCCCTTGGTTTGCGGGCCCAGCCTCTACGTGAAGTGAAGTTGTCTTGCCAAAGGTGTCATAGGATTCGGTAATAGAAATGTGATGGATTAGGTTATCGTCCTTTTCGCAGCCCACGACGTACGATCCGGGATGAAAAAAAAACGCAAAAGAAGAAAAGTATCTCAAAACTGATGAAAACATTCGATTTTGGGCTTCAAAAATAGTCACAACCGAGTAGGCTTGCTGCCCCAATCGTAGAGCTCTCGGAGAGCTTTCTAACGGTATGCTATGTGCCGCGTAACTCCTTACGGATCAAAAGTTATGGGCACCGGTGTGACGGACACTTGGTCCCAAGCCCCCCGCCCTCAATTTGGGGGCCCATCTTCTACGTGAAGCGATGTTGTCTTGCCGAAGGTACCGTGGGATTTGGTAATAGAAATGTGATGGATTAGGTTGTCATCCTTTTCGCGGCTAACGACGTAAAATCCGGGATAGAAAAATAACGTAAAAGAAGAAAAGTGTACCGAAACTGATGAAAATGTTCGATTTTGGGTAATGAAAATAGGCGCAGCCAAGCAGGATTGCTTCCCCCGTCGTAGAGCTCTCAGAGAACTTTCTAACAGTATGCTGTGCGCCGCGTAACTTCTTACGGATCAAAAGTTATGGGCACCGGAGCGACAGAAACCTGGATTCAAACCCCAGGCCCTCGATTTGCGGGCCCAGCCACTACGTGAGGTGAAGTTGTCTTGCCCAAGGTACCGTGGGATTCGGTAATAGAAATATGATAGATTAGGTTGTCTTCCTTTTCGCGGCTGATGACGTACGATCCGTGACGAAAAAACAGCACAAAAGAAGTAAAGTGTCCCGAAACTGATGAAAAAGTTCAATTTTGGGCTCCGAAAATAGGTACAGCCAAGCAGCCTTGCTACCCTCATCGTAAAGCTCTAGGAGAGTTTTCCAACGGTATGTTATGCACTACGTAACTCCTTACGGATCAAAAGTTATGGGCACCGGAGCGACGGAAACCTAGTCTCAAGCCCCAGGCCCTCGGTTTGTGGGCCCAGCCTCTACATGAGGCGAAGTTGTCTTGCCCAAGGTACCATGGGATTCGATAACAGAAATATGATGGATTAGGTTGTCGTCCTTTTTGCTGCTTACGACATACGATTCGGGATGAAAAAATAGCGTAAAATAATAAAAGTATCCCAAAACTGATGAAAACGTTCAATTTTGGGTTCCAAAAATAGGCACAGCCAAGATGGCTTGCTGCCCCCGTCATAAAGCTCTTAGAGAGCTTTCCAACGGTATGCTATGCGCCGCGTAACTCCATACTGATCAAAAGTTGTGGGCACCGGAGCGACGGAGACTTGGTCCCAAGCCTCATGCCCTCGATTTGCGGGCCCAGCCTCTACGTGAAGCGAAGTTGTCATGCCCAAGGTGTTATGGGATTCGGTAATAGAAATGTGATGGATTAGGTTGTCGTCCTTTTCGCGGCACAAGACGTATGATCCGGGATGAAAAAATAGCGCAAGAGAATAAAAGTGTCCCAAAACTGATGAAAACGTTCAATTTTGGGACCCAAAAATAGGCACAGCTAAGCCGGCTTGCTGCCCCCATCGTAGAGCTCTTGGAGAGCTTTCTAACAGTATACTGTGCTCCGCGTAACTCCTTACTAATCAAAAGTTATGGGCACCGGAGTATCGGAGACCTGGCCCCAAGCCCAACGCCCTCGGTTTGCGGGCCCAGCCTCTACGTGAAGCGAAGTTGTCTTGCCCAAGGTGCTGTGGGATTCGGTAATAGAAAAGTGATGGATTATGTTGTCGTCCTTTTCGCGGCTCGCGACGTACGATCCGGGATGAAAAAACAACGTAAAAGAAGAAAAGTTTCCCAAAATTGATGAAAACATTCGATTTTGGATCCGAAAACAGGCGCATCCAAGCAGGATTGCTGCCCCCGTCGTAGAGCTCTCAGAGAACTTTCCAACGGTATGCTGTGCGCCGCGTAACTCGTTACAGATCAAAAGTTATGGGCACCGGAGCGACGGATACCTGATCACAAGCCCCAGGCCCTCGGTTTGCAGGCCCAGCCTCTACGTGAAGTGAAGTTGTCTTGGCAAAGGTGCCATAGGATTTTGTAATAGAAATATGATGGATTAGGTTGTTGTTCTTTTTGCGGCTTATGATGTACTATCCGAGACGAAAAAATAGCTCAAATAAAGTAAAGTGTCCCTAAACTAATGAAAACGTTCGATTTTGGGCTCCGAAAATGGGCACATCCAAGACTAGGCCCACGGTTTGTGGGCCCAGCCTCTACGTGAAGTGAAGTTGTCTTGCCAAAGGTGCCGTAGGATTCTGTAATAGAAATGTGATGGATTAGGTTGTCGTCCTTTTCGCGGCACACGACGTACGATCCGGAATGAAAAAATAGCGCAAAAGAAGAAAAGTGTCTCAAAACTGATGAAAATGTTCGATTTTAGGCTCGAAACATAGGCACATCCAAGCCGGCTTGCTGCCTCCATCGTAGAGCTCTCGGAGAGCTTTCCAACGTTATGCCATGCGCTGCGTAACTCCTTACGGATCAAAAGTTATGGGCACCGGAGCGACGGAGACCTGGTCTAAAGCCTCACGCCCTCGGTTTGCGGGCCCATCCTCTACGTGAAGCGAAGTTGTCTTGCCAAAGGTGCCTTGGGATTCGGTAATAGAAATGTGATGGATTAGGTTGTAATCCTTTTCGCGGCTCACGACGTACGATCCAGGACGGATAAACAATGCAAAAGAAGAAAAGTATCCCGAAACTGATGAAAACGTTCAATTTTGGGATCTAAAAATAGGCGCAGACGAGCAGTATTGATGTCCCCGTCGTAGAGCTCTTGGAGAGCTTTCCAACGGTATGCTGTGCGCCGTGTAACTTCTTACGGATCAAAAGTTATGGGCACCGGAACGACGAAAACCTGGTCTTAAGCCCCAGGCCCTCGGTTTGCTGGCCCAGCCTCAACCTGAAGTGAAGTTCACTTGCCCAAGGTACTATGGGATTCGGTAATAGAAATGTGATAGATTAGGTTGTCGTCCTTTTCGCGGATCACGACGTATAATCCGGGATGAAAAAACATCGCAAAATAAGAAAAGTGTTCCGAAATTAATTAAAATGTTCGATTTTGGGATCCAAAAATAGGCGCAGTCGAGCAGGATTGTAGCCCCTATCGTATAGCAATCGGAGATATTTTCAACGGTAAGCTGTGCACTATGTAACTTCTTACGGATCTAAAGTTATGGGCACCGGAGCGACAGAAACCTAGTCTCAAGCCCCAGGCCCTCGATTTTCGAGCCCAGCCTCTACGTGAGGCGAAGTTGTCTTGCCCAAGTTACCGTGGGATTCGGTAATAGAAATATGATGGATTAGGTTGTCTTCCTTTTCGCGGCTCACGACGTAAGATCCGGGACGAAAAAATCACACAAAATAAGAAAGTGTCCCGAAACTGATGAAAAAGTTCAATTTTCGGCTCCGATAGCATGCGTAGCCGGGCTGGATTGCTGCCCCCGTCATAAAGCACTCGGAGACCTTTCCAATGGATCAAAAGCTATGGGCACCGGAGCGATGGAAACCTGGTCTCAAGCCCCAGGCCCACGGTTTCCAGGTCCATCTTCTACGTGAGGCGAAGTTGTCATGTCCAAGGTATCATGGGATTCGGTAATAGAAATATGATGGATTATGTTGTCGTCCTTTTCGTGGCTCACAACGTACGATCCGAGACGAAAAAAGATTCCAAAAGAAGAAAAGTGTTCTGAAACTGATGAAAAATTTCACTTTTGGGCTCCGAAAATAGGCATAGCCAAGCAACCTTGCAGCCCCTGTCGTAGAGCCCTCAGAGAGCTTTCCAACGGTATGCTGTGCACTGCGCAACTTCTTACAGATCAAAAGTTATAGGCACCGGAGCGACGGAAACCTGGTCTCAAGCCCCAGGCCCTCAGTTTGCGGGCCCAGCCTCTATGTGAGGAGAAGTTGTCTTGCCCAAGGTACTGAGGGATTCGATAATAGAAATATGATGGATTAGGTTGTCGTCCATTTCGCTGCTTACGACGTACGATTCGGGATGAAAAAACAGTGCAAAAGAATAAAAGTATCCCGAAACTGATGAAAACATTCAATTTTAGGTTCCAAAAATTGGTACAACCAAGCCGGCTTGCTGCCCCTGTTATAGAACTCTCAGAGAGCTTTCCAACGGTATGCTGTGCGCCGCGTAACTCCATACTGATAAAAAGTTATGGGCACCGGAGCGACAGAGACTTGTTCCCAAGCTCCATGCCCTCGGTTTACGGGCCCAGCCTCTACGTGAAGCGAAGTTGTCTTGCCCAAGGTGCTGTGGGATTCGGTAATAGAAATGTGATGGATTAGGTTGTTGTGTTTTTCGCGGCACACGACGTACCATCCGGGATAAAAAAATAGTACAAATGAAGAAAAGTATCCCAAAACTGATGAAAACGTTCAATTTTGCGCTCCAAAAATAGGCACAGCCAAGCCAGCTTGCCACCCACATCGTAGAGCTCTCGGAGAGCTTTCCAACGGTATGTCGTGCGCCGCGTAACTCCTTACTGATCAAAAGTTATGGGCACAGGAGCGACGGAGACCTGGCCCCAAGCCTGACGCCCTCGGTTTGCGGGCCCAACTTCTACGTGAAGCGAAGTTGTCTTGCCCAAGGTGCTGTGGGATTCGGTAATAGAAATGTGATGGATTAGGTTGCATCCTTTTTGCGGCTCACGACGTACGATCTGGATTGAAAAAACTGCACAAAATAAGAAAAGTGTCCCGAAACTAATGAAAAAGTTTGATTTTGGGCTCCGAACGCATTCGTAGCCTGGCAGGATTGCTGCCCCCGACGTAAAGCACTCAGAGAGCTTTCAAACGGTATGCTGTGCGCCGCGTAACTTCTTGCAAATCAAAAGTTATAGGCACCGTAGCGACGGAAACTTGGTCTTAAGCCCCAGGCCCTCGGTTTGCGGGCCCAGCCTCTACGTGAGGTGAAGTTGTCTTGTCCAAGGTACCATGGGATTCGGTAATAAAAATATGACGGATTATGTTGTCTTCCTTTTCGTGGCCCACGACGTACGATCCGGGACGAAAAAAGAGCGCAAAAGAAGAAAAGTATCCCAAAACTGATGAAAAAGTTTGATTTTGGGCTCAGAAAATAGGTACAGCCAAGCAGCCTTGCAGCCCCTATCGTAGAGCTCTCGGAGGGCTTTCCAATGGTATGCTGTGCACCACATAACTCCTTGCAGATCAAAAGTTATAGGCACCGGAGCGATGGAAACCTGGTCTCAAGCCCCAGGCCATCGGTTTGCGGGCCCAGCCTCTATGTGAGGCGAAGTTGTCTTGCCCAAGGTACTGTGGGATTCGATAATAGAAATATGATGGATTAGATTGTCGTCCATTTTGTGGCTTACGACGTACGATCCGGGATGAAAAAAACAGTGCAAAAGAATAAAAGTGTCCTGAAACTGATGAAAACGTTCGATTTTGGGTTCCAAAAATAGGCAAAGCCAAGCCGGATTGCTACCTTGTCGTAGAGCACTAAGAGAGCTTTCCAACGGTATGCTGTACGCTACGTAACTACATACTGATCAAAAGTCATGGGCACCGGAGCGACGGAGACCTGGACCCCAGCCCTACGCCCTCAGTTTGCGGGCACAGCCTCTACGTGAAACAAAGTTGTCTTGCCCAAGGTGCTGTGGGATTCAATAATAGAAATGTGGTGGATTAGGTTGTCGTCCTTTTTGCAGCACACGACGTACGATCCGGGATGAAAAAATAGCGCAAAAGAAGAAAAGTGTCCCAAAACTGATGAAAACGTTCGATTTTGGGCTCCAAAAATAGGCACAACCAAGTCGGCTTGCTTCTCCCATCGTAGAGCTCTTGGAGAGCTTTCCAACGGTATGCTGGGCGCCATGTAACTCCTTACTGATCAAAAGTTATGGGCACCGGAGCGACAGAAACCTGGCCCCAAGCCCGACGCCCTCAGTTTGCGGGCCCAGCCTCTATGTGAAGCGAAGTTATCTTGCCCAAGGTACTGTAGGATTCGGTAGTAGAAATGTGATGGACTAGGTTGTCGTCCTTTTCGCGGCTCACGACGTACGATCCGGGATAGAAAAACAACGCAAAAGAAGAAAAGTGTCCAGAAATTGATGAAAACATTCGATTTTGCCTCCAAAAGCAGGTGCATCCAAGCAGGATTGCTGCCCCCATCGTAGAGCTCTTGGAGAGCTTTCCAACGGTATGCTGTGCGCTGCGTAACTACTTACAGATCAAAAGTTATGGGCACCGTAGCGACGGATACCTGATCATAAGCCCTACGCCCTTGATTTGCCGGCCTAGCTTCTACGTGAAGTGAAGTTGTCTTGCCAAAGGTGCCGTAGGATTTGGTAATAGAAATGTGATAGATTAGGTTGTCGTCCTTTCCGCGGCACACGACGTACGATTCGGGAAAAAAAATAGCGCAAAAGAAGAAACGTGTCCCAAAACTGATGAAAACGTTCGATTTTGGGCACCAAAAATAGGCACTGCCATACAGCCTTGCTTCCCCCAACGTAGAGCTCTCAGAGAGCTTTCCAACGGTATGCTATGCGCCGCGTAACCCCTTATGGATCAAAAGTTATGGGCACCGGAGTGACGGAGACCTGGTCTCAAGCCCCACGCCCTCGGTTTGCGCGCCCATCCTCTACGTGATGCGAAGTTGTCTTGCCGAAGGTTCCATGGGATTCGGTAATAGAAATGTGATGGATTAGGTTGTCATCCTTTTCGCTGCTCACGACGTACGATCCGGGAAGGAAAAATAACGCAAAGGAAGAAAAGTGTCCCGAAACTG
>NW_026292299.1:0-21496 GCF_023091745.1 Budorcas taxicolor | reverse complement strand
TGATTCATCACATTTCTGTTACCGAATCCCACGACACCTTGGGCGAGGCAACTTCACTTCACGTAGAGGCTGGGCCCGCAAACCGAGATCGTGGGGCTTAGGACCAGGTCTCTGTCGCTCCGGGGCCCATAACTTTTGATCCGCAAGGAGTTACGCGGCCCACAGCATACCGTTGGAAAGCTCTCCTAGAGCTCTACGATGGGCCAGCCAAGTGCGCTCGATAGCCTTTTTTCGGAGCACAAAATCGGACATTTTCATCAGTTTTCGGACACTTTTCTGCTTTTGTACTGTTTTTCCGTCACGGATAGTACGTCGTGCGCCGCGAGAAGGCCGACAACCTGATCCATCACATTTCTGTTACCGAATCACACGGCACCTTGGGCGAGGCAACTTCTCTTAACGTAGAGGCTGGGCCCGCAAACCGAGGTCGTGGGGCTTGGGACCAGGTCTCTGTCGCTCCGGGGCCCATAACTTTTGATTCGCAAGCAGTTATGCGGCCCACTGCATACCGTTGGAAAGCTCTCCGAGAGCTCTACGACGGGGCAGCGAAGATCGCTTTGCTGGGCCTTTTTTCAGAGCCCAAAATTGGACGTTTTCATCAGTTTCCGGACACTTTTCTTCTTTTACGCTGTTTTTCTGTCCCGGATAGTACGTCGTGCACCGCGGGAAGACCGACAACCTGATCCATCACATTTCTGTTACCGAATCCCACGGCACATTGGGTGAGGCAACTTCGCTTCAGGTAGAGGCTGGGCCCACAAACCGAGGTCGTGGGGCTTGGGACCAGATCTCCGTCGCTCCGGAGCCCATAACTTTTGATCCGCAAGGAGTTACGCGGCCCACAGCATACCGTTGGAAAGCTCCCCGAGAGCTCTACGACGGGGCAGCCAAGCACGCTCGCTAGCCTTTTTTTTGGAGCCCAAAATCGGACGTTTTCATCAGTTTTTGGACACTTTTCTGCTTTTGTACAGTTTTTTCGTCCCGAATAGTACGTCGTGCACCGCTGGAAGGCCGGCAACCTGATCAATCACAATTCTGTTACCGAATCCCACGGCACCTTGGGCGAGACAACTTCGCTTAACGTAGAGGCTGGGCCCGCAAACCGAGGTCGTAGGGCTTGGGACCCGGTCTCCGTCGCTCCGGGGCCCATAACTTTTGATCTGCAAGGAGTTACGCGGCCCACAGCATACCGTTGGAAAGCTCTCCGAGAGCTCTACGACGGGACAGCTAAGCTTGCTTCGCTGGGCCCTTTTTTGGAGACCAAAATTGGACGTTTTCATCAGTTTCCGGACACTTTTCTTCTTTGCTGTTATTCTGTCCCGGATAGTACGTCGTGCACCGCGGGAAGGCCGACAACCTGATCCATCACATTTCTGTTACCGAATCCCACGGTACCTTGGGCGAGGTAACTTCGCTTAACGTAGGGGTTGGGCCCGCAAACCGAGATCGTGGGGCTTGGGACCAGGCCTCCGTCGCTCCGGGGCCCATAACTTTTGATCCGTAAGGAGTTACGCGGCCCACAGCATACCATTGGAAAGCTCTCCGAGAGCTATACGACGGGACAGCTATGCTCGCTTCGGTGGGCCTTTTTTCGAAGAACAAAATTGGACATTTTTATCAGTTTTCGGACACTTTTCTTCTTTACGCTGTTTTTTCTGTCCCGGATAGTACGTCGTGTGCCGCGGGAAGACCGACAACCTGTTCCATCACATTTATGTTACCGAATCCCACGGTACATTGGGCGAGGCAACTTCGCTTCACGTAGAGGCTGGGCCCGCAAACCGAGGTCGTGGGGCTTGGGACCAGGTCTCCGTCGCTCCGGGGCCCATAACTTTTGATCCGCAAGGAGTTACGCGGCCCACAACATACCGTTGGAAAGCTCTCTGAGAGCTCTACGATGTGGCAGCTACGATCACTTTGCTAGGCCATTTTTGGATCCCAAAATCGAACGTTTTCATCAGTTTTTGGACACTTTTCTTCTTTTACGCTGTTATTCTGTCCCGGATAGTACGTCGTGCGCCGCGGGAAGGCCGACAACCTGATCCATCACATTTCTTTTACCGAATCCCACGGTACCTTGGGCGAGGTAACTTCACTTAACGTAGGGGCTGGGCCTGCAAACCGAGGTCGTGGGGCTTGGGACCAGGTCTCCGTCGCTCCGGGGCCCATAACTTTTGATCCGAAAGGAGTTACGCGGCCCACAGCATACCGTTGGAAAGCTCTCCGAGAGCTCTACGACGTGGCAGCTAAGCTCGGTTCGCTGGGCCTTTTTTCGGAGGCCAAAATCGGACGTTTTCGTTAGTTTTCGGACACTTTTCTGTTTTTGTACTGTTTTTTCCGTCCCGGATAGTACGTCGTGCGCCGCGGGAAGGCCGACAACCTGATCCATCACATTTCTGTTACCGAATCCCACGGCACCTTGGGTGAGGCAACTTCGCTTAACGTAGAGGCTGGGCCCGCAAACCGAGGTCGTGGGGCTTGGGACCAGGTCTCCGTCGCTCCGGGGCCCATAACTTTTGATCCGTAAGGAGTTACGCGGCCCACAGCATACCATTGGAAAGCTCTCCGAGAGCTATACGACGGGACAGCAAAGCTCGCTTCGCTGGGCCTTTTTTCGGAGACCAAAATTGGACATTTTTATCAGTTTTCGGACACTTTTCTTCTTTTCGCTGTTTTTCTGTCCCGGATATTACGTCGTGTGCCGCGGGAAAACCGACAACCTGTTCCATCACATTTATGTTACCGAATCCCACGGCACATTGTGCGAGGCAACTTCGCTTCACGTAGAGGCTGGGCCCACAAACCGAGGTCGTGGGGCTTGGGACCAGGTCTCCGTCGCTACGGAGCCCATAACTTTTGATCCGCAAGGAGTTACGCGGCCCACAACATACCGTTGGAAAGCTCTCCGAGAGCTCTACGACGGGGTAGCCAAGCGCGCTCGCTAGCCTTTTCTTCGGATCCCAAAATCAGACTTTTTCATCAGTTTTCTGACACTTTTCTGGTTTTGTACTGTTTTTCCGTCCCGGATAGTACGTCGTGCACCGCGGGAAGGCCGACAACCTGATCCATCACATTTCTGTTACCGAATCCCACGGCACCTTAGGCTAGGCAACTTCGCTTAACGTAGCGGCTGGGCCCGCAAACCAAGGTCGTAGGGCCTGGGACCAGGTCTCCGTCGCTCTGGGGCCCATAACTTTTGATCCGCAACGAGTTACGCGGCCTACAACATTCCGTTGGAAAGCTCTCCGAGAGCTCTACGACGTGGCAGCTAAGATCGCTTCGCAGGGCATTTTTTCGGATCCCAAAATCGGACATTTTCATCAGTTTTCGGACACTTTTCTTCTTTTACGCTGTTATTCTGTCCCGGATAGTACGTCGTGCGCCGCAGGAAGGCCGACAACCTGATCCATCGCATTTCTATTACCGAATCCCATGGCACATTGGGCGAGGCAACTTCGCTTCACGTAGAGGCTGGGCCCGCAAACCGAGGTCGTAGGGCTTGGGACCCAGGTCTCCGTCGCTCCGGGGCCCATAACTTTTGATCCGCAAGGAGTTACGCGGCCCACAACATACCGTTGGAAAGCTCTCTGAGAGCTCTACGATGTGGCAACTACGATCGCTTTGCTAGGCCATTCTCGGATCCCAAAATCGGACATTTTCATCAGTTTTTGGACACTTTTCTTCTTTTACGCTGTTATTCTGTCTCGGATAGTACGTCGTGCGCCGCGGGAAGGCCGACAACCTGATCCATCACATTTCTTTTACCGAATCCCACGGTACCTTGGGCGAGGTAACTTCACTTAACGTAGGGGCTGGGCCTGCAAACCGAGGTCGTAGGGCTTGGGACCAAGTCTCCGTCGCTCCGGGGCCCATAACTTTTGATCCGCAAGGAGTTACGCGGCCCACAGCATACCGTTGGAAAGCTCTCCGAGAGCTCTACGACGTGACAACTAAGCTCGGTTCGCTGGGCCTTTTTTTGGAGGCCAAAATCGGACGTTTTCATCAGTTTTCGGACACTTTTCTGTTTTTGTACTTTTTTTCCGTCCCGGATAGTACGTCGTGCGCCGCGGGAAGGCCGACAACCTGATCCATCACATTTCTGTTACTGAATCCCACGACACCTTGGGTGAGGCAACTTCGCTTAACGTAGAGGCTGGGCCCCGCAAACCGAGGTCGTGGGTCTTAGGACCAGGTCTCCGTCGCTCCGGGGCCCATAACTTTTGATCCGCAAGGTGTTACGTGGCCCACAACATACCGTTGGAAAGCTCTCCGAGAGCTCTACGACGTGGCAGCTAAGATCGCTTCGCTGGGCCTTTTTTCGGATCCCAAAATCGGACATTTTCATCAGTTTTCGGAAACTTTTCTTCTTTTACGCTGTTATTCTGTCCCGGATAGTACGTCGTGTGCCGCGGGAAGGCCGACAACCTGATCCATCGCATTTCTATTACCGAATCCCACGGCACCTTGGGTGAGGTAACTTCGCTTAACGTAGGGGCTGGGCCCGCAAACCGAGGTCGTGGGTCTTAGGACCAGGTCTCCGTCGCTCTGGGGCCCATAACTTTTGATCCGCAAGGAGTTACGTGGCCCACAACATACCGTTGGAAAGCTCTCCGAGAGCTCTACGACGTGGCAGCTAAGATCGCTTCGCTGGGCCTTTTTTCGGATCCCAAAATCAGACATTTTCATCAGTTTTCGGACACTTTTCTTCTTTTACGCTGTTATTCTGTCCCGGATAGTACGTTGAGCGCCGCGAGAAGGCCGACAACCTGATCCATCACATTTCTGTTACAGAATCCCACAACACCTTGGGCGAGGTAACTTCGCTTAACATAGGGGCTAGGCCCGCAAACTGAGGTCGAGGGGCTTGGGACTAGGTCTCCGTCGCTCCGGGGCCCATAACTTTTGATCCGCAAGGAGTTACGCTGCCCACAACATACTGTTAGAAAGCTCTCCGAGTGCTCTCCGACGGGGCAGCCAAGCGCGCTCGCTAGCCTTTTTTTCGGATCCCAAAATCAGACGTTTTCATCAGTTTTCGGACACTTTTCTGCTTTTGTACTGTTTTTCCGTCCCGGATAGTAGGTCGTGCGCCGCGGGAAGGCCGACAACCTGATCCATCACATTTCTGTTACCGAATCCCACGGCACCTTGGGCGAGGTAACGTCGCTTAACGTAGAGGTTGGGCCCTCAAATCGAGGTCGTAGGGCTTGGGACCAGGTCCCCGTCGCTCCGGGGCCCATAACTTTTGATCATCAAGGAGTTACGCGGCCCACAACATAGCGTTGTAAAGCTCTCCGAGAGCTCTACGACGGGGAAGCCGAGTGCGCTCGCTAGCCTTTTTTTCGGATCCCAAAATCGGACGTTTTCATCAGTTTTCGGACACTTTTCTGCTTTTGTACTGTTTTTCCGTCCCGGATAGTATGTCGTGCGCCGCGGGAAGGTCGACAACCTAATCCATCATATTTCTGTTACCAAATCTCACGGCACTTTGGGCGAGGCAACTTCGCTTAACATAGAGGCTGGGGCCACAAACTGAGGTCGTGGGGCTTGGGACCAGGTCTCCGTCGCTCCGGGGACCATAACTTTTGATCCGCAAGGAGTTACGCGGCCCACAACATACCGTTAGAAAGCTCTCTGAGAGCTCTACGACCTGGCAGCTAAGATCGCTTCGCTGGTCCTTTTTTCGGATCCCAAAATCGGACGTTTTCATCAGTTTTTGGACATTTTTCTTCTTTTACGCTGTTATTCTGTCACGGATAGTACGTCGTGCGCCGCGGGAAGGCCGACAACCTGATCCATCACATTTCTGTTACCGAATCCCGCGGCACCTTGTTCGAGGCAACTTCGATTCACGTAGAGGCTAGGCCCGCAAACCGAGGTCATGGGGCTTGGGACCAAGCCTCCGTCGCTCCGGGGCCCATAACTTTTGATCTGCAAGGAGTTACGCGGCCCACAGCATACCGTTGGCAAGTTCTCCGAGAGCTCTGCGACGTGGCAACTAAGCTCTCTTTGCTAGGCCTTTTTTCGAATCCCAAAATTGGACGTTTTCATCAGTTTTCTGACATTTTTCTTCTTTTACGCAATTATTCTGTCCCGGATAGTACATAATGCGCCGCTGGAAGACCGACAACCTGATCCATCACATTTCTGTTGCCGAATCCCACGGCACATTGGGCGAGGCAACTTCGCTTCACGTAGAGGCTGGGCTCGCAAACCGAGGTCGTGGGGCTTGAGACCAGGTCTCCGTCGCTCCGGAGCCCATAACTTTTGATCCGCAAGGAGTTACGTGGCCCACAACATACCGTTGGAAAGCTCTCCGAGAGCTCTACGACAGGGCAGCTAAGCTCACTTCCCTGTGCCTTTTTTCCGATCCCAAAATTAGACTTTTTCATCAGTTTCTAGGCACTTTTCTTCTTTTACGCTATTTTTCTGTCCTGGATAGTACGTCATGCGCCGCGGGAAGACCGACAACCTGATCCATCACATTTCTGTTACCGAATCCCATGGCACCTTGGGCGAGACAACTTCACTTAACCTAGAGGCTGGGCCCGCAAACCGAGGTTGTGGGGCTTGGGACCAAGTCTCCGTCGCTCCGGGGCCCATAACTTGTGATCCGCAAGGAGTTACGCGGCCCACAGCATACCGTTGGAAAGCTCTCCGAGAGCTCTACGACGTGGCAGCTAAGGTCGCTTCCCTAGGCCTTCTTTTCGAGCCCAAAATCATACTTTTCATCAGTTTCCGGACACTTTTCTTCTTTTACGCTGTTTTTCTGTCCTGGATAGTACGTCGTGCGCCGCGGGAAGACCGACAACCTGATCCATCACATTTCTGTTACCGAATCCCACGGCACATTGGACGAGGCAACTTCGCTTCACGTAGAGGATGGTCTCGCAAACCGAGGTCATGGGGCTTAGGACCAGGTCTCCGTCGCTCCGGAGCCCATAACTTTTGATCCGCAAGGAGTTACGCGGCCCACAGCATACCGTTGGAAAGCTCTCCGAGAGCTCTACGACGGGGCAGCCAAGCGCTCCTTGGCCTTTTTTCAGAGCCCAAAATCGGACGTTTTCATCAGTTTTCGGACACTTTTATGCTTTTGTACTATTTTTTCATCCCGGATAGTACGTCGTGCGCCGCGGGAAGGCTGACAACCTGATCCATCACATTTCTGTTACCGAATCCCATGGCACCTTGGGCGAGGAAACTTCACTTCACGTAGAGGCTGGTCCTGCAAACCGAGGTCGTGTGGCTTAGGACCAAGTCTCCGTCGCTCCGGGGCCCATAACTTTTGATCCGCAAGGAGTTACGCGGCCCACAGCATACCGTTGGAAAGCTCTCCGAGAGCTCTACGACGAGACAGCGAAGTTTGCTTGGCTAGGGCTTTTTTCAGAGCCCCAAATCGGACGTTTTCATCAGTTTTTGGACACTTTTCTTCTTTTACGCTGTTTTTCTGTCCCCGATAGGACGTCGTGCACCGCGGGAAGACCGACATCCTGATCCATCCCATTTCTGTTACAGAATCCCATGGCACATTGGGTGAGGCAACTTCGCTTCGCGTAGAGGCTGGGCCCGCAAACCGAGGTCGTGAGGCTTGGGACCAGGTCTCCGTCGCTCCAGAGCCCATAACTTTTGATCCGCAAGAAGTTACGCGGCCCACAGCATACCGTTGGAGGGCTCTCCGAGAGCTCTACGACGGGGCAGCCAAGCGCGCTCACTAGCTGTGAGGCCCGACCCTGATTTGCGTGCGAAACCTAACTTCGTGTGCCCTAACCTAGATTTGCGTGCCATGACCTAGGTTTAAGAATTGTATTTAGTTTTGTGTGCCTTGCATTGAATTTCGTGCATTCATATAGGGTTACGTGCGTTTACTTGAAAAACGTGCGTTCGTCTCGTAGTTCGTGTCCTACCTCGAAGTGCGTGCCCTAAACCTAGAAAAGCGTGCCTACACACTAATCAAGAAAGTATCTTTCACGAAACACTAGACTATTAAACAATTCTACAAAATCCACTAACAATATAATAATCAAAATTCCATTCACTAGAAGACAAAAATGCACCAAAAACAAAACATTCCTTATTATTTATCCATTATTCTTTTTGCACCTTTAAGATACAATTAGAATAATGCTTAAGATGACAAAAATTCAGCCAATTCATTAGCTTTGGCCGACCACTAAGAGCATTGGTCTAACAATTGCATATTTTATTCATAGTCTTAGTCAAACACTTAGCTTGATGCATTAAAAAATTGCTCAAATTGCACCCAATTTCTTCACCATTCTCGGCCATAGCATTTTTCCCATGCTTAACATTTCAAATTAAAGCATTTTGAAGACACAAAGCTGAAAATGGGCTGCCCAATGCCGACATACTCCTCAAAAATTGCCAAGACCTTCATTTCTTTGTCATTTCTCTCATTTCCTCTCACAAACTCTCTCTCCTCTCATTCTTCTCTCTCCATTTCAGTCCTTGGCTGAAATCTCATCATATTTGTTCATCTTCATCACACCTTGGTCGAACAAGGAAAGCAAACCATCAAGAAAACCAAGCAAACAAGCTAGAGTTCGAAAATTTCTCTTGCATGCGCATTTGAAGCTTCATTTCGGCCTAGGTGAGTTACTAAGCATCCATTTCTTTTCTTCATAGTTTAACATCATGCTTGTGCTAAGAGTTTGAACATTAAGCTAGGAAAAATAGAGAGAAACTAGTGAGGTTCTCGGCTAAGCAAGGGAAAGGAGAAGGTTTGAGCTTCAACAAAGGGTCTTGAGCATTTTGTGGTTGATTGCTAAGGTGAGGGTTAAAAGCTTTTGAAAACTCTTTGAAATTTCACATGCATGTTCACAAATGAGTATATTTGCTTCTGTACTTGAGTTATGTGGTCGTCCATGAGCTTAAACAACCATGCATGGCAAGAACTTGGCTTGAAAATGATGCTAGGTGGAGTCGAATTTATGTGACAGCTCTCTGACCAGTCTGTTCGAGGTAAGTTTAGCTAAGCAAATGATGGTGAAAATGCTTGAAAATTGGTGGGTGACTATTTTGGACAGTTTTGAACATTTTTTCCAGAAATAGGTCGAAGCAGATTTTGACTCTAAAGTCCTCAAAATGGCAAATCATTAAAATGTGACCAAATCTGGAAATCTGGAAAAATGAATCAGGTTTTGGCAGATGCACTGACCTTGTGGAACGAACCATATTTGACTTAGTAAATTTTTGTCCAAAATGCATGAAAATTGTTGTGCTGATATATTTTTCAGTTCTGGACAACTTTGTCAGAAATAGACCAAAGCTAAAAATGACTCTAAGGACCTCAAAAATGTCATTTTCTGAAAGGTGTGCAAATCTGGACAGTTTTGTGTTACCTCACTGTTTCGGTTATAACTAATGATTCTGAACTCCAATTGATGCAAGGCTTGTTTCTGATTTTAGTTAACTTCTTAAGCTTTAATTTTACATCTTATTCACTGAATTTGGAGATTTTTTGATTATCCAATTGATTGTGAGAAAACAGCCTATTGCAGTGAGTGTTCCACTTAGCTATGTGATTGGAAAACTATTGTAACCTCTTTTGTGGCACTAGTTGCTTGGAATTGTGGTGTTGGAATATTATGTGGACTGTTTTAAGCACTTGAGGATGTATGAATTGAATGATGTATGACTTGGGAATGATGTTAAGTTGACTTAGTGTTTGATCGCATGATTATGCATTAAATGGAAACCCTAATGACTAAGTATTCTTGCTAAGTGTTAACCATTGGATATTGTGAGGAAACTGTACGTTGCGTGGGCTGCCTGTAAATGTTTTATAACTCTAAAAGTGATCTTGACCATTGCATGTTGACAAATAAGCTTTTCTCGCACTTGAACCCTTGTTGATATCACTGCATGTTGAGTAATCTTATCACTTGATTGCATGGACTATTTAATGAGTTATATGGCCTGTTTTACATGTGTTACATGGCTGCCCGTTTAATTTCCATATAACACTATATGCCTTTCAAGTGAAAATTCCTGTCTTATCGTGTCCTGCTTGTTTATCTGTCAATGTGCAATCTTATGACTGTCCGGAGGCGACCTACTTTGTTGTCCTCCTTCTGTGATATATATTACCTGTCATAAATGTGCATTGCATACAAGGTTGCAACCTTTCCTGTCGGCATGGTAGTGATCACGCACGCCGGGCGGCATCGGGCTTGCCGGTGTTACCGTGACCTCCATGGTCCCATTCCCTCTCTCGCTTGGGGGCTAGACTTCCTCGGAGAGTTGGGTCGTAGGATTTTGGGGTACATCCGGAGTACACCCACTTGGTGTGTTTGGGGGATGATTTGAAGTCGGCCGCAACAGTTGATCCTGGATCTGATCTGAGAGCAAAAGCTCACCGTATCCTTTTATTATGTGTATAAGTACTCCCACTTGGATCCTAGAGAACCTCGGGGAGGAAAGACCGGTATTCCTGTTTTTGTACTTGTATTTCTGTTGTATTCATGTTTGAAAAATGGATTTTCATAAGTTTAACCGGAAAATGAGTTTCAAAACTTATTTCTCGTTCCCCCTCGCTGAGTTCATAAGGACTCACCCTCTTTTATCATTTCAGGTGGAGAAGAACAGGTACAGGAACCCGAGGATAATGTACCTAATGATGAACCCCTGGAGTGATTGCCTGTTATTGTTGTTTTGCTTGAACGTGATTACTTGTGTACCTTTTGCTGTTTGAAGACTATTTCCCTTATGTTATTTGTTGCTTGTGATGTATAAGACCCCCGCTGTAATTTGGGGTCTAATTTTGGCTTGTACTTATTTTAAGTAGATCGATACTAGGCATGACACTACTATGATCGTTTTGCTTTTACTACCGCTAATATCTATCCCAGGTTATGATTCTTAGTTAAGGAATAGGTAAATGAACTTATCCAATCTCAATAGGTACTCGCTAATAAGCTAAGATCAACAAGTATATTTTAAAACGAGGGTAAATGGACAAACGAGACATAGTATCATGCTAGGTTATAAATCAAACGGGATGTCAAATTAACCAATAGGTAATTCAATTGATGATTAAATAGTAAATTCTAGTCGGGAATGGACTTGAATTGGAAGTCTTGAGACTGTTAGATAATTTAGGTCAAAACAAAGAGCCCAATTACAACCGTTATGCTGTCGGATTTTCAGAAAATTTTGGAGTCTAGAATAAAACGTTAAGTGCTAAACCTCCTAGAACGATTAAGAATGTGAATGGACTTGAATGTTTAGATCACACCCTAGTCTAACCTTTACAGACCGGGTTGGGGCGTGACACTAGCCTTTTTTTCGAAGCCCAAAATCGGATGTTTTCATCAGTTTCCGGACACTTTTCTGCTTTTGTACTGTTTTTCCGTCCCAGATAGTACGTCGTGCACCTCGGGAAGGCCGACAACCTGATCCATCACATTTCTGTTACCGAATCCCATGGCACCTTGGGCGAGGCAACTTCGCTTCATGTAGAGGCTGGGCCCGCAAACCGAGGTCGTGGGGCTTAGGGCCAGGTCTCTGTCGCTCTGGGGCCCATAACTTTTGATCCGCAAGGAGTTACGCGGCCCACAGCATACCGTTGGAAAGCTCTCCGAGAGCTCTACGACGGTGCTGCAAAGCTGGCTTCGCTGGGCCTTTTTTCGGAGCCCAAAATCAGACGTTTTCATCAGTTTTCGGACACTTTTCTTCTTTTACGCTGTTTTTCTGTCCCCGATAGTACGTCGTGCACGGCGGGAAGACCGACATCCTGATCCATCACATTTCTGTTACCGAATCCCACGGCACATTGGGTGAGGCAACTTCGCTTCACGTAGAGGCTGGGCCCGCAAACCGAGGTCGTGGGGCTTGGGACCAGGTCTCCGTCGCTCTGGAGCCCATAACTTTTGATCCGCAAGAAGTTATGCGGCCCACAGCATACCGTTGGAAAGCTCTCCGAGAGCTCTACGACGGGGCAGCCAAGTGCGCTCACTAGCCTTTTTTCGGAGCCCAAAATCGGACGTTTTCATCAGTTTCGGGACACTTTTCTGCTTTTGTACTATTTTTCCGTCCGGGATAGTACGTTGTGCGCCGCGGGAAGGCCGACAACCTGATCCATCACATTTCTATTACCAAATCCCACGGTACCTTGGGCGAGGGAACTTCGCTTAACGTAGAGGCTGGGCCAGCAAACCGAGGTCGTGGGGCTTGGGACCAGGTCTCCGTCGCTCCGGGGCCCATAACTTTTGATCGGCAAGGAGTTACGCGGCCCACAGTATACCGTTGGAAAGCTCTCCGAGAGCTCTACGACGGGGCAGCTAAGCTTGCTTCGTTGGGCCTTTTTTCGGAACCCAAAATCGGACGTTTTCATCAGTTTTCGGACACTTTTCTTCTTTTATGCTGTTTTTCTATCCCGGATAGTACGTCGTGCGCAGCGGGAAGACCGACAACCTGATCCATCACATTTATGTTACCAAATCCCACGGCACAATGGGCGAGGCAACTTCGCTTCGCGTAGAGGCTGGGCCCGCAAACCGAGGTCGTGGGGCTTGGGACCAGGTCTCCGTTGCTCCGGAGCCCATAACTTTTGATCCGCAAGGAGTTACGCGGCCCACAGTATACCGTTGGAAAGCTCTCCGAGAGCTCTGCGACGGGGCAGCCAAGCGTTCCTTGGCCTTTTTTTCGGAGCCCAAAATCGGACGTTTTCATCAGTTTCCGGACACTTTTCTTCTTTTGTACTGTTTTTCCGTCCCGGATAGTACGTCGTGCGCCGCTGGAAGGCCGATAACCTGATCCATCACATTTCTATTACCGAATCCCACGGCACCTTGGGCGAGGCAACTTCACTTCACGTAGAGGCTGGGCCAGCAAACTGAGGTCTTGGGGCTTGGGACCAGGTCTCCGTCGCTCCGGGGCCCATAACTTTTGATCCGCAAGGAGTTACGTGGCTCATAGCATACCGTTAGAAAGCTCTCCGAGAGCTCTACGACAGTGCAGCAAAGCAAGCTTTGCTGGGCATTTTTTCAGAGCCAAAAATTGGACGTTTTCATCATTTTCCGGACACTTTTCTTGTTTTACGCTGTTTTTCTGTCTCGGATAGTACGTCGTGCACTGCAGGAAGACCGACATCCTAATCCATCATATTTCTGTTACCGAATCCCACGGCACATTAGGTGAGGCAACTTCACTTCACGTAGAGGCTGGGCTCAGAAACCGAGGTCGTGGGGCTTGGAACCAGGTCTCCGTCGCTCCGGAGCCCATAACTTTTGATCCGCAAGGAGTTATGCGGCCCACAGCATACCGTTGGAAAGCTCTCCGAGAGCTCTACGACTGGGCTGCCAAGCGCGCTCGCTAGACTTTTTTTCGGAGCCCAAAATCAGACGTTTTCATCAGTTTCGGGACACTTTTCTGCTTTTGTACTGGTTTTCTGTCCCGGATAGTACGTCGTGCGCCGCGGGAAGGCCGACAACCTGATCCATCACATTTCGGTTACCGAATCCCATGGCACCTTGGGCGAGACAACTTCACTTCACGTAGAGGCTGGGCCCGCAATCCGAGGTCTTGGGGCTTGGGACCAGGTCTCCGTCGCTCCGGGGCCCATAACTTTTGATCCGCAAGGAGTTACGCGTCCCACAGCATACCGTTGGAAAGCTCTCCGAGAGCTCTACGACGGGGCAGCTAAGCTCACTTCGCTGGACCTTTTTGCGGAGCCCAAAATCGGACGTTTTCATCAATTTCCGGACACTTTTTGTCTTTTACGCTGTTTTTCTGTCCCGGATAGTAAGTCATGCGCCGCGGGAAGACCGACAACCTGATCCATCACATTTATGTTACTGAATCCCACGGCACATTGGGCGAGGCAAATTCGCTTCACGTAGAGGGCTGGGCCTGCAAACCGAGGTTGTGGGGCTTGGGACCAGGTCTCCGTCGCTCCGAAGCCCGTAACTTTTGATCCGCAAGGAGTTACGCAGCCCACAGTATACCGTTGGAAAGTTCTCCGAGAGCTCTACGATGGGGCATCCAAGCGAGCTGGCTAGCCTTTTTTTTTGGATCCCAAAATCGGACGTTTTCATAAGTTTTCAGACACTTTTCTGCTTTTGTACTGTTTTTCCATCCCGGATAGTACGTCGTGCGCCGCAGGAAGGCCGACAACCTGATCCATCACATTTCTGTTACCGAATCCCACAAGACCTTGGGCGAGGCAACTTCGTTTAACGTAGAGGCTGGGCCCGCAAACCGAGGTCGTGGGGCTTGGGACCAGGTCTCCGTCGCTCCGGGGCCCATAACTTTTGATCCGCAAGGAGTTACGCGGCCCACAGCATACCGTTGGAAAGCTCTCCTAGAGCTCTACGACGAGGCAGCTAAGCTCGCTTTGCTAGGCCAATTTTCGGAGCCTAAAATCTGACGTTTTCATAAGTTTTTGGACACATTTCTTCTTTTACGCTATTTTTCTGTCCCGGATAGTACGTCGTGCGCAGCGGGAAGACCGACAACCTGATCCATCAGATTTATGTTACCGAATCCCACGGCACCTTGGGCAAGGTAACTTCGCTTAACGTAGAGGTTGGGACCGCAAATCGAGGTCGTGGGGCTTGGGACCAGGTCTCCGTCGCTCCGGAGCCCATAATTTTTGATCCGCAAGGAATTACGCCGCCCATAGTATACCGTTGGAAAACTCTCCGAGAGCTCTACGACGGGGCATCCAAGCGAGCTGGCTAGCCTTTCTTTTGGATCCCAAAATCGGACGTTTTCATCAGTTTTCGGACACTTTTCTGCTTTTGTACTGTTTTTCCATCCCGGATAGTACGTAGTGCGCCGCGGGAAGGCCGACAACCTGATCCATCACATTTATGTTACTGAATCCCACGGCAGATTAGGCGAGGGCAACTTCGCTTCACGTAGAGGCTGGGCCCGCAAACTGAGGTTGTGGGGCTTGGGACCAGGTCTCCGTCGCTCCGGAGCCCATAACTTGTGATCCGCAAGGAGTTACGCGGCCCACAGTATACCGTTGGAAAGCTCTCCGAGAGCTCTATGTCGGGGCATCCAAGCGAGCTTGCTAGCCTTTTTTTCGGAGCCCAAAATCGGACGTTTTCATCAGTTTCCGGACACTTTTCTGCTTTTGTACTGTTTTTCCGTCCAGGATAGTATGTCGTGTACCGCGGGAAGGCCGATAACCTGATCCGTCACATTTCTGTTACTGAATCGCACGGCACCCTGGGCGAGGCAATTTCACTTCACGTCGAGGCTGGGCCCGCAAAAAGAGGTCTTGGGGCTTGGGACCAGGTCTCCGTCGCTCCGGGGCCAATAACTTTTGATCTGCAAGGAGTTCCGCGGCCCACAGCATACCGTTGGAAAGCTCTCCGAGAGCTCTACGACGGGGGTAGCGAAGCTAGCTTCTCTGGGCCTTTTTTCGGAGCCAAAAATTGGACGTTTTCATCAGTTTCCGAACACTTTTCATCTTTTACGCTGTTTTTCTGTCCCGAATAGTACGTCGTGCATCGCGGGAAGACCGACATCCTGATCCATCACATTTCTGTTACCGAATCCCATGGCACATTGGGTGAGGCAACTTCGCTTCACGTAGAGGCTGGGCCCGCGAACCGAGGTCGTGGGGCTTGGGACCAGGTCTCCGTCGCTCCGAAGCCCATAACTTTTGATCCACAAGGAGTTACGCGTCCCACAGCATACCGTTGGAAACCTCTCCGAGAGCTCTACGACTGGGCAGCTAAGCGCGCTAGCTAGACTTTTTTTCGGTGCCCAAAATCGGACGTTTTCATCAGTTTCGGGACACTTTTCTGTTTTTGTACTGGTTTTCCATCCCGAATAGTACGTCGTGCGCCGCGGGAAGGCCGACAACCCGATTTATCACATTTCAGTTACCGAATCCCACGGCACCTTAGGCGAGGCAACTTCGCTTAACGTAAGGTTGGGCCCGCAAACCGAGGTCGTGGTGTTTGGGGCCAGGTCTCCGTCGCTCCGGGGCCCATAACTTTTGATCCGCAAGGAGTTACGCGACCCACAGCATACGGTTGGAAAGCTCTCCGAGAGCTCTACGACGGGGCATCTAAGCGCGCCGGCTAGCCTTTTTTTCGGATCCCAAAATCGGACGTTTTCATCAATTTTCGGACACTTTTCTGCTTTTGTACTATTTTTCCATCGCGGATAGTACGTCGTGCGCCGCGGGAAGGGCGACAACTTGATCCATCACATTTATGTTACTGAATCCCACGGCACCTTGGGCGAGGCAACTTCACTTCACATAAAGGCTGGGCCCGCAAACCGAGGTCTTGGGTCTTGGGACCAGGTCTCCGTCGCTCCGGGGCCCATAACTTTTGATCCGCATGGAGTTACGCGGCCCACAGCATACCGTTGGAAAGCTCTCCGAGAGCTCTACGACAGGACAGCGAAGTAAGCTTCGCTGGGCCTTTTTTCGGAACTGAAAATTGGACATTTTCATCAGTTTCCGGACACTTTTCTTCTATTACGCTGTTTTTCTGTCCCGGATAGTACGTCGTGCACCGCAGGAAGACCGACATCCAGGTCCATCACATTTCTGTTACCGAATCCAACGGCACATTGGGTTTGACAACTTCACTTCACGTAGAGGTTGGGCCCGCAAACCGAGGTCGTGGGGCTTGGGACCAAGTCTCCGTCGCTCCGGAGCCCATAACTTTTGATCCGCAAGGAGTTATGCGGCCCACAGCATACCGTTGGAAAGATCTCCGAGAGCTCTACGACTGGGCAGCCAAGCGCGCTCGCTAGATTTTTTTTTGAAGCCCAAAATCGGACATTTTCATCTGTTTCGGGACACTTTTCTGCTTTTGTACTGGTTTTCCGTCCCGGATAGTACATCGTGCGCCGCGGGAAGACCGACAACTTGATTCATCACATTTCTGTTACCTTGGGTGAGGCAACTTCGCTTAACGTAAGGCTGGGCCTGCAAACCGAGGTCGTGGGGCTTAGGGCCAGGTCTTCGTCGCTCCGGGGCCCATGTCTTTTGATCCGCAAGGAGTTACGCGGCCCACAGCATACCGTTGGAAAGCTCTCCGAGAACTCTACGAAGGGGCAGCTAAGCTCGCTTTGCTAGGCCTTTTTTCGGAGCCCAAAATTGGACGTTTTCATCAGTTTCCGGACACTTTTCTTCTTTTACGCTGTTTTTCTGTCCCGGATAGTACGTCGTGCGCCGCGGGAAGACCGACAACCTGATCCATCACATTTATGTTACCGAATCCCACGGCATATTGGGCGAGGTAATTTCGCTTAACGTAGAGGCTGGGCCCGCAAACCGAGGTCGTGGGGCTTGGGACTAGGTCTCCGTCGCTCCGGAGCCCTTAACTTTTGATCCGCAAGGAGTTACGCCGCCCACAGCATACCGTTGGAAAGCTCTCCGAGAGCTCTACGACGGGGCAGCCAAGTGTGCTGGCTAGCCTTTTTTTTGGATCCCAAAATCGGATGTTTTCATCAGTTTTCGGACACTTTTCTGTTTTGTACTGTTTTTCCATCCCGGATATAGTACGTCGTGCGCCGCGGGAAGGCCGACAACCTAATCCATCTCATTTCTGTTACCGAATCCCACGGCACCTTAGGCGAGGCAACTTCGCTTAACGTAGAGGCTGGGCCCGCAAACCGAGGTCATGGGGCTTGGGACCAGGTCTCTGTCGCTCCAGGGCCCATAACTTTTGATCCGTAAGGAGTCACGCGGCCCATAGCATACCGTTGGAAAGCTCTCCGAGAGCTCTACGACGGGGCTGATAAGCTCGCTTTGCTGGGCCTTTTTTCAGAGCCCAAAATTGGACGTTCTCATCAGTTTTCAGACACTTTTCTTCTTTTACGCTGTTTTTCTGTCCCGAATATTTCCTCGTGCGCCGCGGGAAGACCGACAACCTGATCCATAACATTTATCTTACCAAATCCCAAGGCACATTGGGCGAGACAACTTCGCTTCACGTAGAGGCTGGGCCCGCAAACCGATGGTCGTGGGGCTTGGGACCAGGTCTCCGTCGCTCCGGAGCCCATAACTTTTGATCCGCAAAGAGTTATGTGGCCCACAGCATACCGTTGGAAAGCTCTCCGAGAGAGCTACGACGGGGCAGCCAAGCGCGCTGGCTAGACTTTTTTTCTGAGCCCGAAATCAGATGTTTTCATCTGTTTCGGGATACTTTTATGCTTTTGTACTTGTTTTCTGTCCCGGATAGTACGTCGTGCGCCGCGGGAAGGCCAACAACCTGATTCATCACATTTCTGTTACCGAATCCCACGGCACCTTGGGCGAGGCAACTTCGCTTAATGTAAGGCTGGGCCCGCAAACCGAGGTCGTGGGTCTTGGGGCCAGGTCTCCGTCGCTCCAGGGCCCATGACTTTTGATCCGCAAGGAGTTACGCGGCCCACAGCATACCGTTGGAAAGCTCTCCGAGAGCTCTACGAAGGGGCAGCTAAGCTCGCTTCACTGGGCCTTTTTTGGAAGCCCAAAATCGGACGTTTTCATCAGTTTCCGGACACTTTTCTTCTTTTACGCTATTTTTTTGTCCCGGATAGTACGTCGTGCGCCGCGGGAAGACCGACAACTTGATCCATAACATTTATGTTACCAAATCCCACGGCACATTGGGCGAGGCAATTTCGCTTCACGGAGAGGCTGGGCCCGCAAACCGAGGTCGTGGGGCTTGGGACCAGGTCTCCGTCGCTCCGGAGCCCATAACTTTTGATCCGCAAGGAGTTTCGCGGCCCACAGCATACCGTTGGAAAGCTCTCCGAGAACTCTACGACGGGGCAGCCAAGCGCTCCATGGCCTTTTTTTCGGAGCCCAAAATCGGACGTTTTCAACAGTTTCCGGACACTTTTCTGCTTTTGTACTGTTTTTCCGTCCCGGATAGTACGTCGTGCGCCGCGGGAAGGCCGACAACCTGATCCATCACATTTCTGTTACCGAATCCCACGGCACCTTGGGCGAGACAACTTCACTTCAAGTAGAGGCTGGGCCCGCAAACCGAGGTCGTGGGGATTTGGACGGGGTCTCCGTCGCTCCGGGGCCCATAACTTTTGATCCGCAAGGAGTTACGCGACCCACAGCATACCGTTGGAAAGCTCTCCAAGAGCTGTACGACAGTTCAGCAAAGCTAGCTATGCTGGGCCTTTTTTCGGAGCCCAAAATCGGACGTTTTCATCAGTTTTTTGGACACTTTTCTTCTTTTACGCTGTTTTTCTGTCCCCGATAGTACGTCGTGCACCGCGGGAAGACCGACATCCTGATCCATCACATTTCTGTTAACGAATCCCACTGCACATTGGGTGAGGCAACTTCGCTTCACGTAGAGGCTGGGCCCGCAAACCGAGGTCGTGGGGCTTGGGACCAGGTCTCCGTCGCTCCGGAGCCCATAACTTTTGAACCGCAAGAAGTTACGAGGCCCACAGCATACCATTGGAAAGCTCTACGACGGGGCAGCCATGTGCGCTCACTAGCATTTTTTTCGGAGCCCAAAATCGGACATTTTCATCTTTTTCGGGGCACTTTTCTAGTTTTGTACTATTTTTCTGCCCCGGATAGTACGTCGTGCGCCGCGGGAAGGCCGACAACCTGATCCATCACATTTCTGTTACCAAATCCCACGGCACCTTGGGCGAGGGAACTTCGCTTAACGTAGAGGCTGGGCTCGCAAACTGAGGTCGTGGGGCTTGGGACCAGGTGTCCGTCGCTTCGGGGCCCATAACTTTTGATCGGCAAGGAGTTACACGGCCCACAGTATACTGTTGGAAAGCACTTCGAGATCTCTACGGCGGGGCAGCCAAGCGCTCCTTGGCCTTTTTTTCGGAGCCCAAAATCGGACGTTTTCATCAGTTTCTGGACACTTATCTGCTTTTGTACTAATTTTCCGTCCCGGATAGTACGTCGTGCGCCGCGGGAAGGCCGATAACTTGATCCATCACATTTCTGTTACCGAATCCCATGGCACCTTGGGCGAGGCAACTTCACTTCACGTAGAGGCTGGGCCGGCAAACCGAGGTCTTTGGGCTTGGGACCAGGTCTCCGTCGCTCCGGGGCCCATAAGTTTTGATCCGCAAGGAGTTACGCGGCCCACAGTATACCGTTGGAAAGCTCTCCGAGAGCTCTACGACAGGGTAGCGAAGCAAGCTTTGCTGGGCGTTTTTTCGGAAACGAAAATTGGACGTTTTCATCAGTTTCTGGACACTTTTCTTCTTTTACGATATTTTTCTGTCCCTTATAGTACGTCGTGCGCAGCGGGAAGACCGACAACCTGATCCATCACTTTTATGTTACCGAATCCCATGGCAAAATGGGCGATGCAACTTCGCTTCACCTAGAGGCTGGGACCGCAAACCGAGGTCGTGGGGCTTGGGACCAGGTCTCCGTCGCTCCGGAGCCCATAACTTTTGATCCGCAAGGAGTTACGCGGCCCACAGCATACCGTTGGAAAGCTCTCCGAGAACACTATGACGGGGCAGCCAAGCGCTCCTTGGCCTTTTTTTCGGAGCCCAAAATTGGACGTTTTCATCAGTTTCCAGACACTTTTCTGCTTTTGTACTGTTTTTCCGTCACGGATAGTACGTCGTGCGCCGCGGGAAGGCCGATAACCTGATCCATCACATTTCTGTTACCTTATCCCACGGCACCTTGGGCGAAACAACTTCACTTCACGTATAGGCTGGGCCCGCTAACCGAGGTCGTGGGGCTTGGGACCAGGTCTCCGTCGCTCCGGGGCCCATAACTTTTGATCCGCAAGGAGTCACGCGGCCCACAGCATACCGTTGGAAAGCTCTCCGAGAGCTCTTCGACGGGGCAGCTAAGCTCGCTTCGCTGGGGCTTTTTTCGAAGCCCAAAATTCGACGTTTTCATCAGTTTTCAGACACTTTTCTTCTTTTACGCTGTTTTTCTGTCACGAATATTTTCTCGTGCGCCGCGGGAAGACCGACAACCTGATCCATAACATTTATGTTACCGAATCCCACGGCACATTGGGCAAGGCAACTTCGCTTCACGTAGAGGCTAGGCCCGCAAACCGAGGTCGTGGGGCTTGGGACCAGGTGTACGTCGCTCCGGAGCCCATAACTTTTGTTCCGCGAGGATTTACGCAGCCCACAACATACCGTTGAAAAGCTCTCCGAGAGCTCTACGACGGGGCTGCCAAGCGCTTCATGGCCTTTTTTTCAGAGCCCAAAATCGGACGTTTTCATCAGTTTCAGGACACATTTCTGCTTTTGTACTGTTTTTTCATCCCGGATAGTACGTCGTGCGCCGCGGGAAGGCCGATAACTTGATCCATCACATTTCTGTTACCGAATCCCACGGCACTTTGGACGAGGCAACTTCACTTCGCGTAGAGGCTGGGCCCGCAAACCGAGGTCTTGGGGCTTGGGACCAGGTCTCCGTCGCTCCGGGGCCCATAACTTTTGATCCGCAAGGAGTTACGCGGCCCACAGTATACCGTTGGAAATCTCTCCAAGAGCTCTACGACAAGGTAGCGAAGCAAGCTCGCTGGGCCTTTTTTCAGAGCCGAAAATT